>NC_051178.1:86718398-86770293 GCF_013339695.2 Rhipicephalus sanguineus
AGACTATTTTCAAGTCCCTAGCAGGGGGGACATAACCAGTGACGGGATGGACATAACGTCATATAGATAACTGCATATCCCCAGAAGGAAATATTAATACAACTGAAATATTTTCGAAGAAAGCTAATAGGAAACCGATAGAACTTGTGTCGAGTAGAAGCCTCTGGACGCATATACAAGCACTGACTAATGTTCGTAGGGTTCGATGCTGTTTGCTACCCGCCGCGGTGCTCTATTGGTTATGGTGCTCGACTGCCTGCCCGAATGGGAAGAATCGAATCCCGGCCGCGCGGCTACATTTTCTATGAGGCGAAAATGCTTGAGTCCCGTGTACTTAGGTTTAGGTGCACGTTAAAGAGCACCAGGTGGTCAAATCTTCGAGCCCTCCACTACGGCGTCTCGCATAATCATATCGTAGTTTTAAGACATTAACCTCAACATTATTGTTATAGACTGTTGGCTATTGGTTCTTATAGGAATGATAAAGTATTAAGTGTTTATAGGTGTATTCCTCTGCTTAGGTCCATTAAAAGTTTCGCACGGTCGAAGTGTCCACTTTGGAAAGTTCGTCGCGTGTGTACCTACGGACCGCTTCTACGGTAACCTATCTTGGATCAGAAATCAGTCATGAATTTCCGCAGAAATCACTAAATGCCTGTTTTACTATATTTGCCTTTCGGTGCTTACGCCTGTGACTATGGACACTTTTCATCAGTGTGCTTGATAATAGAACAGCTACCGCACTTTAACGATTATAGGCCGACTAATTTTATCTAAATACGAAATCTGAAGTTGGGGGTCAACTTACAATCTAAACCGAAACTATTTTCTATTGTCAGGTAGACTTACAATCAAAACTGAAACAAATCAGAAATGAGGCGCGCCGTGACGTGGTTGCGACATTATGCTTATGTTTCGGCTCTACCTATGACACGTACCGTACTACTTCGTGTATAATCCGCACCGTTCCCCCCCCCCCCCCCCCCAGCAACGGTTCTCTGAAAATTTTGTAAAAATCATCCATGCGTGTTGCTGCGAAGCTAGCTTTTCTGCATAGCTTTAAAAGCACTGCCGTGAAGCCACCTTTGTACACAGGAATTCGAGTTTGTTTTTTTCAGCGATATCGTAAATAAATTTCTTATAAGAAAACGTGCTCACGCTTTTTTGCCGTGTGATTTCAGGGGGGTCGACCTATATTCGAGTCGACTTACAATCGTCTAAATACAGTATATTCTTCTTCATCTTCCCAGATGAGCTTGAAAACAAGCCTCGTGTAGGAGAGAGAAGTTCTGCACAAGGAAGTGATGCGTTCACAGAAGGCGTCGGCGACAGAGTTCTTCGACACAAGCGCGCAAGGAGGCGTCGAAAGAACCAGAACAAACTGGGCGACACGCTTCTCGACTACGACACGCGCCAGAGACGCCACGAGGCAGCAGACGACTCGTTCCGGTCTGGAGGACTTCATCAAATTCGATGACGACGACTTCACAGGGGAGGAGGAATCTTCGGAGACGAGCGGCGCTGGTGGCGAACAGCGCAAAGACAAACACCGCGAGGGTGGAAAAGCGCGAAGCAAGAGGCAGATCGAAGAACGGCCCGCCTTGTACGAATTGCTGAAGATTCCTTAGAGCAGGCCTTGCGGAATGCCAGGGGATTCGTTGTACGGGGACTGGGACCGTGTAAACGACGTACGATGTAGCTAAAGTCGCGGTCGATAGTGAAGTGGGAGAGTAGGCTAGGAGGAAAATAATGTGGTAATAAAAGGAGCAGCGGTAACCACACAGATTTCGTAAAAGCTGATTTTGTCGTCTTCGTTTTAATTGTGGCCACTATCCTGATTATAAGCATCATCTCGTTATAATGCTTACTGCGTGATTTAGTGTTATCAATATTTTGCGTGAGTCGGCTCTTTCCAACGCCTACCAATTTCCTAATCATTTGTGACCGCCCTAGACGGGTGTGGTTCGATTTCGACCCCACCAAAGTGCGGCCGCCGTGGCCGGGTATGGAACGCTTACCCTCAAGCTTAGCAGCGCTACCCTTTAACCGCTATAAGCTTGAGCACGGCAGGTATAACGAAAGTTGAAACAGTGGCGGTGACCAACACTGTCCCTACACCCTTATGCAGTCAACAACAACATATCTTATTCCTTGATTCTTTCTCGTTTTTCTTGCTCCTGTGCGTTTTTGTTTTCGTATTGATGTCATGATGACGGGAGAGCCGGCTTTAACTTAGCCTAGCTTCCCATGTTTTGCATATATAGATAAATAAAAAAACATATCTCATGCGTTACCATTACACAAAAGTGTCTAGTTTCGGCCGATGAATGTGTGCTTCTCGAAGTGAACTTTGAAAGGACATGCGCTCAGCACTGGCTGGCAACACACTTTCTATTAGCCTTTGTACGAAATTGGCTTTCAGTAATCTGCGCCTTTGTAACCAGTATTTCATTCCAGATTATAACCGAGCGCTTGTGTTTTACCAGGAATTACGGCTTTCAGGGCACTACTCGAAACTAATCGATCCTTAGAAACTGCAATAGCCGAGTTCAGACCACAAACTCCGCTTGAAATCGCTCGCACCTGCGCTTCCTGTTTTCCTTACAACACAACTATGCTTGACTCCACACAAAGTGAGTGAATGGCGTTCCTTCTTAGGTGAGAGATAGTGCAGATAATTGCCGACGTCGAAAAAGAGCAAACAAAAAAAGCTCCCAAACGAGATCCGTTTTCCTCGTATCACGCCGGTCAGGACGGACGCACCCGCCGCTTCTAAGATATTACAAATTGTTCAGTAGGCGTGGGCGTTCGTCTTAACAGACAAACGAACAACGGTTAAGATGGGAGCATTCCGTTTATAATATGCAAACTGAGGACACGAAGGCATGTTTCGAAGCGTGAGGTGAGTCTTGATGCCTGCAACAGGCGTTCTTGAAAGCGCTGGTTGGAATTGAGGAAGTTCCTAAGCTGAACTTGGAGATTACTGGATGTCCTGTAGACACGATTATTCACTCAATAAGTTAAAGTTAAAGGTCATGCATACATGCATTAGTGACCTGCTGTAGTCACTACTATATTCTTTATTTATCTCTTTTTTTGATCTGCTCTGCCATAAATACGGCTTCGTAAGCAGTGGTCTCGTCTCGCAATACAAAAAGAACATGAGTAATAAACGGTTACTCCAGCATCGTACATCTGAATGGCAGACTGCAACAGGGGTCGCCAACTTATTTTAACATGTTTCCTTTATTTTGTCGGGAATATATTTCTCTGCTCCTAGTTCAAATTCATGGTTTTCCTGCAACGTTGACGATAAGCGGAGCAATATCTCTGGACGACTTATGCATTCGAGCGTAGGTTGTGTGAGCGTGTGCGTGTGTGTGTGCGCGCACGTGCGTGTGTTTGTGATACTTTTGTGCAGCCGGAGCTGCATTTACCCACAGTTCCTTCAAAGTGGCATCTATTAGTTCACTCATACGAGGACGTTGCCTCTGGATATGACGCACTGGCATTTAAGTGAACCGACACACGAATTTTAGGACCATGTCAAGGTGCGTTTACGCTTAGAAATACTAGATGATGGACAAGTTGGTATCATACATACATACATACATACATACATACATACATACATACATACATACATACACACATACATACATACATACATACATACATACATACATACATACATACATACATACATACATACGTACGTACGTACGTACGTACGTACTTAAACCAGACAATGAGAAAATTACAAGCACATGTCTTTTATTACAAGGCTGATAATGGTATGAATGCCTCAGAGTGTCTTACCATTTCATATTCACAGATCAATCAGTCAACAAAAGTGGTTTCATGTAACGTGATCATGAAACAAAGGTATAAAGAGAGCGAGTGTACGAAAAGATATTTGCGGTATTCATTTTAAGGTGCCACGTGTATATCTACATCAGCATATAATAGATACATACAACGTTGACTAAACATTTATAAACTTATAGAGGAATGTCTATAAAATGAAAAGGGGAAAAAATAAGAAAAAACTCCCATGACGCACTACAGACAGCAGCATGATAAAAGAGAAAAAAAATTACTTGCGAACTGGTAAAACGTAGCCACTTATGTTTTCATATTTCATATGGTGTAGTGGGTACCTTTCTAGTGTACTTGTATTAGTAGCCCCAAGAGAGCTTACAACGGTGCTTTAGAAACGTCGCTGTTCCAGCTTTCGCTGTGACTGTGCTGCGGTTTCAGCGCAGGCCTGGCGTTTTTTTCTTATGATGTCTCATGCATTTTAGCGCTCTTTGTCTGCAACTACGGTTAAAAGCAATTGTTTCAGTGGGGGAGGTGCATGGGCGTGCGCAGGGTTCCCCATTATAGGGGGGGGGTGAAGTATCATCACCCCCCCCCCCCTCCTGTTGATTTGATCGAGCCCAGGACAACATGCTTCACAATGGATGAAAAAAATAAATAAAATAAAAATGAAGCGATGACACGCTTGTCACAATGGCCTTCCTTTAATCCCTGGCGTTCCTGAAGTAAAGATGGTAAGTAAACAGTTCTTCGAATGCAACATCAGGGGCCTACGGTGGCCATTATCGTCAAAAAGCTGCATGTACATAACTTTGTATACCTATGGTGTCGACTTTGAGCCCTCCCCCCCTCCCCTCCTTCTAGGTGATCAGGGGGGCAGCCCCGCTCATGCGCACGACTTTGGGGAGGTAGCCGTTACCTTCCTGCCTAATCAAATCAGGAACGCAGTTAGTTGTGTCCGCCTGTCATTTATCTGCACTGCGCACGCGTGTTGTGACGTGTGCACTCGCGTTTTCTCTCTCTCTTTTATCCACTTATTCCCTCCGCCATGTGTAGGGCAGCAAACTGGACATAGTCTAGTTAACACCCCTGTCTTTTCTGTATTCCCTCTCCCTCCCTCCAGCATTTGCAGTAGACCTTTCAAACCAGAATTGTTAGTAACATCCAGTTACAGCAAATTGCTGCGCTCCACATGTTGTTAGCGAAGGAAGCTCGCAAACTTCAAAAAGAGGATGAAACCTCCGAAAGGAGAGCGTGCGTGAATTTGACTCTTGGCATGCACAAGGCCATCTAAAAGATCAAATAAAAATTCTATGAAAGCCATGGGGCGAGTGTCGTTACACATGCGTTCAAACAGCTTCGTTTCGTCTGCTACAAATCACAGTAATCTAATCTGGCTAGATTCTTAGACATATCCGGCTTTAGGACCATGAAAGACGAGCGCTACTTTACATTGATAGTAGCACAAACTCAGGTAAACTATGGCGCACACATTTTCATGAAGACTGTAGCTTTATTTTTCCCGAAGTGATCGTATAATAGAATGTTTTATTTTGTTTCAGCTCACAGTATATGGTAGGCATCGGATGGAGATTGCCACTACGTTTCTTCTGCAGCTACCAGCCCTTGATCTGTGGGCTTTCTCTTCAAGTTGTCCTTGTTATCGTCGTCGGATCGTTGCTGCCGTCATTGGGCCTCCGAGTTCAGCCCCCAGCTGTTAAGAGCATCGGGGACATCTTTCGAGAAGGTGGATTCCGGGAAGACTTCGCCGGCGCAGCTCGCATGAACAAGTTCGCCCTCGCCTTCAGGATCGTCAACAACATAGTGTGCGGTTAGTATGTGAACGTACTTCTGTGAAATTCGCACAGCCAATGACTCGTATACGTCGAAATTTGGATCGGGGCTACTGAAGTTGATTGGACTGGTGCTCAAAGCTAAATGAAGGCATTGAGCTTTTTATAGCGGTACGAGCAACGAGGGCCACTCTTCTTTCTCTTCTGAGCACTTCTGGTCAAGCACTTCCGGTTTTCCGAATATTCACAAAATTGTGTTTTTAAAAAACAAAACTAGTACAAATCAATGGTTCCGGTTCACGTTAAAAGTTATACTGGATATACATGATATTGGAGCATAAGATTATTTAAAATAAAGGTGAAATAAATTCAGGATAAATAATGAAAATTAATTTAACGCGTTCATTGAAAGAGCAGGCGTCTTTCTTGTGAGGATGGATGGATGGATGCTATGAGCGTCCCCTTCATAACGGGGCGGTGACAAGTGTGCCACCAGGCTCGACAAAATTAAAACCTTTACTCTTCTTTTTCTTAGTGTTGGCCTAGTGTCTCTACTTCAATTAAATCTATCTTACTACAGAGAAAAAAAACTTAAATTTTCAGCCCAGTTCTCTGCCCTTAACGGCAGAATGTCCTTATTGTTTTTCCAATATTTATTTTTGTCCTTTCTCTCTAATTTTCTGCCACCAATACTCTAACCATCTCTTACTTATTTCAATCGCCGGTGTGTTCAGCTTTCCATTGTCGTTTCTAAAACCCAAGGCTTCATGTAGGCTCGTGCTCAAACGTACACCTGGGTGGATATCTCCACACTCAATCAGAACATGCTCCATCGTTTCCTTATCTTCCCCGCAGCACGTGCATTGTTCTTATTCTTTACTGAATCTCGCTTTATAACTACGCGTTCTAAGGCAACCCGATCTCGCTTCAAACAGTAAAGCGCTTCCCCTTGAATTATCGTAAAATGCCTCCCTCCTTATTTCATTTTCGCCCTTTCGGTAGTTACTGAAAGCCGGTTTTTTCTCCATAGCTGCCGTCCAGTAAATCCTCTCCGACTCTGACTTTTCGCTTAACGCTCTTTGTTGACATAGTGCTTACCCTACCAGCCGTATATTTGCTAGTGAGCCTCCTAGTTCTTTTTCTCTACTGTGTGTCCACGCTCTTCCTATACAAATAACGGAACACCATCTCTGCCCATCTACTCTCCTTCATATTCCTTGCCTTTCTTCGAACCTTATTTTGCTCTGAACTTCCCTCGCCTCAAAACCTGCCCATCCCATATCGCCCTTTACAGCCTCATTTGTCGTCTTCCCGTGAGCACCCAACGCGAGGCGTCCCACAGTCCTTTGATTTATATCCATTCCCGATTGCACCTCTGCCCTCATGCACACCACTGAGTTCCCAAAAGTAAGCCCCGTAACCATTACACCTTTCCACAGACCTCGAAGCACCTCGTACCCATTGTATCCCCACAACGCCCTGTGCTTCATTATTGCAGCATTCCTCTTTCCTTTTTGCTGCCGAGGCTTTTTCCTGTACCTCCCTGTACCTGTCACCCTCATTTATCCATACTCTGAGGTACTTGTATTCGCTCATCCTCGGTATTTCTTGGCCCTGTATTGCCACCGCCTGATCACAAGGATCATTGAATACCATCAATCCACATTTTGTTACACTAAATCCTAGTCCTAGAGCTTCCCCTCCCCTTCCGCATATATCCGCCAGCCGCTGTATATCATCTTGACTGTTAGCAAATAAGGCACTATCGTCCGTATAAAATAATCCTGGAAGCTTCTGCTCAATCATCACGCCGCCCTGTTTGTGCGACAGATTAAAACAAATGTTGCTACCTTCTAATGCTTTTTCCATATTCACCATGTACAGTCACGGCCACTGTTAAGCCTGTTTCACATGCGAGCGACTGAGCGGCAGGGCCCGCGGCGATTGAGCGGCGACAGGACGCTCGCACGCGGCTTCGTTTCACATGCACCGCTTTTGCGCGGCGCGCGCCTCTGCGATGCGCAGTGATGGTTGTGGAAAGCGCCCGTTACCCGCGGGTTTCCTTTCTCCGAGTTCGCTTCTTTTGGTGCACTTGGGTTGCGAGTTTCACCAGCCTTCTACTTCGGTGCTCGATTTTCACGCGCCTAAACCTTGAATGACGAAAATGTGCAGTGTATCAGAGTGCAATTAAACAACTTCAGTAGTCACGTTTATTTCTGTTACAGCTTTCTTTTTTTACCACGCAAGTCTTCTTGCACGCTCATACACTTGGCCATGGAAAAGCAAAAAAAAAAAGAATTGGTTTTTGTGGTTTTAAGCTTTCAGAGGGCTTTCGGTGGCTTTTGCTCTCGAATGCCGCAAGGCGTTGGTGCGCCGTCTGGGCCGGCAACCATTGCAAACCCACAATGTCGTCGTCTGGGGGGCTCGCATTTGTCGTCTTCGGGGTACGTGACCATTGAAAAAAAGAAAAAGAAAACAGTAAACTATTCGAACGTGCTGGGTCAGACTAGCAAAAAAAAAAAAAAAAAAAAAACTGAAACATGCGACCAACAAGTGCGCAGTGCCGTAGGGTCCCCCTGTACGGACCTGTGTTGGTGCCACGATTCTATAAAGATACAAAAGAACAAAATGACACGTGCAAACGATTTGTCTGCTTTGATGGAAGCGCAGTAGAGAACAACAAAACGAAAAGAAAGGCGTTTCTACACTGCCAGCTCGTTACAGCGAATGTCGTCTGCTAGGAAACCGAGTGCCTCCTGGCGCACGCGCCCGCTCCTCGACTCCGCCCCTGCAATCACGTGCTCCCCACGTCACTGCTCTCCCATTGGGTGACCTTGGGCAGCCGCTCTGCCGCGAGCATCTGGAATTGTTGCGGCACCTGGCGGAGGAGATCTCAACCACACGTTTTTATACGTGGCCTCTGAGATCCGTTTCGGCAGCGTGCGAAACGCAGTTAGCCCTAGGAGTACACCCGGGTGCATGAACTCTGACGTGCGAGTGTCACTGCCAGACAAGTAAGTCTAGGATTAGGGTCACCTCTTTATTTTTTCAAATGCGCGAGCATTTTTATGCCGGCTACACGAGAGGACTGTCCATCCATCTGTCCCTCTGTCACGTAAGATGATCTTTGCTGTAAGAAAATGATTGTATAAAACAAAATAAAGGGAAGAAATATGTGCGTCCTGCATTGTGGCATAGCTGGTGATCAGAGACATGACCCCCTGGTCATCCAATGATATCTTTTATTTAATCTTCATTGGCTAAGAAAAATATTGCCTTAGATAAATAAAAAATGGCGTGCTGGCCAGGATCGGCATGCTCTGGCCAGCAGCTAACCACTTGGAAAGATTAAAAATGTGATAAAAGATGGTTTGAGTAGAGGCATCCCAGAACAACACTGCGGGTATATATATTGCGCAGCTAAAGCAATCAACGACTAACTGCCGTGTAACATATGTCATGCCGTGTAATATGCCGTGTAACATATGTCATGTAACGTGTCATAACATGCTACATGGTATGTAAGCTTATTACATGTCATGTAACGGTTACATATCAACGACTCATTTGCGTAACACAGTTGCAAGTCATTTTGGTTCGCGCGACCCTCAGAACTCGAAAGGTATCACAAAAAGCCAAATAAATACGGGAAAACAATTCGCAGCCACATTTTTAAAAATGTAGTTGTGACATTAAAAACTTGGTTAACAATTTGGGGAGAAATATTGCGGAAATCCTGGTCATACGGTGCAAAACGCCGCATTTGACTGGCTGTCACCACGAGGCAATGATTACCTCGTTTTGTGGCTTTGAAGCCTAGTATATATAATGCGTTTTTGTATCTACGACTTTTGCGCGAGCCAGACTGCCGTTTCGTTAGAGACGATTTATATCTTTACTGTTACAACGAATATCGAATATAACGAACTAATTTATTGTACGATGCTGCTTCGTTATAACGAGGTTCCGCTGTATTGATGGAAGCCACCAACCTAAAAGCAAGCTTGAAAAATTTAGCGGCGAGTTAATATGACCCCTTTCTGACGCTTTTTCGGGTGTATACACCGACACTAACACAATATCATTCCTTTTCTGCCACTGAACACTTGCTATAAGCAGTTCTAGTACATCTTGACAGAATCGACGTCCAGCGCGTGCACACAAGCAAGGATATCATGTGCTCAGTAAATGACGCCTTTATTATAATGGTCTTAAGTTTATATTTGTCAATTCATCTACATAACCTTTTTTTAAGCCCTACTTGCAGTTGTCAATACGCCCTCGCGCTGCGGTCTGCCACTCACGCGGTCAGTTCAGATGGTAAAGCGACCATCCCGGAGGAAAGGCGTTGGTCAGGGTTTGAATCCTTGACCAGGATAATGTTTTCTGTAACTGGGAAGCTTCCTTAGAAATTCATACGGATTTCCCTGGGGCTTCATGCTACGGATGGGTGGATGTAAGTTTTAGGTGGTCTCGCACCGCATTTATTGCACAATCTATTACTGTAACGCAGAGTAGTTTCCTTAATTTTGCATGTGCCTAATGCTTCCACAACACTCAACGCCACACCCATTTTTTTACAGGTAGGTGCAACGCAACGGGTAAAGACGAATACTGCTTGCCTAAGGTAAGTACAGCTGTCCCACCCTGCTCAGCCAATGCACGTTACATATTTTTAGCAACAAATCTCTTGTTTTTCTTTGTTTCGAGCACTCTTTCACGATACACATACATGACAGGAATCTGCAGCACGAAATAAAAGCTCACAGCAATCACCTCGTGCAAGAGTGCTGATTCTACCTGCAAATGACATAAAGACAGGCTGAGAATGACGATGATGATGAAAAAAATGGCTATTTCAGCGGACAGTCTTGAAGGGCCCCTAAACCATCCAGAGGTCGAAATTAGTTGTGGTGTAGCAGTAGTGCCTGAGTCTACAAAGAACACGTAGCCATGAAGAGTTTTAGAAACGATGCCCTAATAATGGAGTTACACGCGTTTGATGATCAAAACACGGCGATCGCTCGCTTCGCTCTTTCCTTCGCTACCCCCCATTCGTCGGCTGGTCTCCTCTCCCAAAGCCGCTTTGCCCTCCTCGCCGAGTGCCCCTCCCCATCTCACGTGACCTACGTCATCGCCAACGCGCGCTCTTCAAAACAGCGTCCATTTCCGGTTGCAGCGACTCCGTCAACTCTGTGCTTCTCGGCTAACCGCTGTTGTTGCCGTGCCGGCCGGTGCTCTTACGAATCGTGGCGGTATGGACCTTGTGTTGCGCGCACGCCTTCAAAGGATCACCAACATGATGGACCCGTATGGTGACACGCTGTGCCAGAGCGCCTCCGCTCGAGGGCGGGCAGCTGCAGCTTGCAGACAAACCGGAAGTCGTAGGCTCTTGTTCTACCAATCGCGGCATCGTCCGTCGATAGCATAACAGATCCAACAGGTTGACGTCGCACACGTCAACGGGGAAGCTGGAAAGGTCCGGAGAGGAGAAGGGATTGTTTCTTTGTGCCGCGGCTTGTAGCGCTGCCACGTGCGGCATCGTTGATCGTGACGGCATTGTGAACACGATGCGCGTGTTTACTTCAATTGTTTGAAAAAATATCTGAGGTGGCTCATGCAGGGCCCTTTAATGGGCAGTCGTACTTGTAGGGTAGGTCACTTACTTGAATTCCGTAACTTCATGAGCACAAGTGGGCAGTGTTTCCGAGTGGTGTGCTTTCCCCTCCCAAAAGCAAGGTACAAAGTGTCTGTGTATAACGTCTCGTTCATTTCGCGAATAAACTTTAGTTGTAAATTTTGCGCTTGTGTTTGTCTACTCTGCTATCTTTCGTCCTACCCGAACGCAAAAGCTCTACAGTTCCATCTAGGCTCTCTATACCACTGTGCAATATTTGAAAGGCTCTTTTTTGTAATTTTATAACAAGCTCAGGAAAAGACGACTATTACATTTTGATGCTTCGGCGTGCGTGAACATGAAAGTTTGGTAGAAATATTGAGAATTATATCTTGACTTTTTGTATAGTTGAAGCGCACTGACTCAGAAATAATACCGCCGCTAATTAATAGTTGTTAGTCTTGAACGTCCGAAAACTGCGATACGTTTATGAAGGACGCCGTAGTAGAGGGCTCCGAAAATTTCGACCACGTGGGGCTTTAACGTGCGCCTAAAATTAAGTACACGGGCCTCAAGCATTTTCGCCTCCACCGAAAATGAGGCCACCGCGGCCGGGATTTGATCTCGCGACCTTCGGATCAGCAGTCGAGCACCATAGCCAATAGATCACCGTAGCGGGTAACTGCCGCTGATGGCACCACGGTGACTCGGATACTAGAGATGACGTTGACCCTGACACCGACGCTGATCAAATGCTGGAGTGACAATGGCCCTTTGATAATATCGCTGAGCCACTTCTATGCGCCGCGACTTGGACGTACCGTGTTAAAGATGCAGCGTTTGAATGCGGACTTGTTGATTATTGCGAAGAAAGAAGTTCGCGGTTGCTTGGGCTGAGGGGCAAAACATAACAGACAAAAAACTACGATTATGGCTTTATCCTTTATTTTTTTATTATTCAGTAACGTCTTGTAAATCTGGCAAATATAGCCTGAGGAGGCTGAGCTGAAGGAAGCGCAAAAGATATCAAATGTTTTGATCGCAAGCATGGTACTTGAACGCCCTGAAGAACAGGTCTGCCAAACAAGGTTGTCATTATATGAAGGAAACAACGTAAGTTTGCTAATGACATAGAGCAGTGTTGCCATCGAAGTGGTTAGTATAGCTGTGTAGTTGATTTTGCTCCTCTTTGCGCAGCTGCCGGAAAGAGAAGACAAATGCGACAGAGAAGACGTTTACTACGACTCCGACATAGTGAGTATGTGCGATGCCGTATCTTTCTCGGTGTGGGAACCACGGAAGTCCTTACGAGGTTTCAGGGACCAGTTGACTGCCCTATAAGTAGTAGCTGTGCTTGCTGATTATATATATATATATATATATATATATATATATATATATATATATATATATATATATATATATATATATTATAATGAAAACACTGGGCTACAAGCGGTGCTCGTCGTAACAGTAGCAGCAGGAACTGGACGGGCGCGGGCAGCGTGGCAGCACGAACGCGGGCTAGGCAGCTCCAGCTCGTGCCTCGCGCAGGGCTGGCGATGTGGCTGCAGCGCTGGACATTCCTCTTCACTACAATTCGTCCCCCGTCGGAAAGGAGCCATCCTGGCGACTCACGGTGAACTTATTACGAGCGGATCGTAATAGGGCTTCAGACGCTGTACGTGAACAGTTTCACGACCCCGAAAGCGTTGGTCCGTAGATGGTGTGACTGGTTCGACGATATAGTTCACAGGTGACGTCTGCGCAACAACACGGTAGGGTCCCTGATACTTGGAAACAAGCTTGGAGGAGAGACCAGTAGGGACAGCTGGAACCCAAAGCCACACAAGGGAGTCCGGAAGAAAGTGAGGACACGGGTGGTCATCGTCGCGCCGAGATTTTTGTCTCCATTGGTCGACGGTTGTGAACGACCGGGCGAGCTGACGGCATTCCTCGGCGCGGCGGGCAACTTCAGAGATGGGTGTAGATTCGGAGGCATCGGGTCGGTACGGCAGAATGGTATCGAGTGTGGTCGAGGGTTCTCGGCCATATACGAGGAAAAATGGCGAAAAGCCTGTAGTCGCCTGTGGAGCAGTGTTGTAGGCGTACGTCACAAAGGGCAAAATTAGGTCCCAGTCAGAGTGATCCGAGGCAACATACTTAGAGATCATGTCGCCAAGGGTGCGGTTGAATCTTTCCGTCAAGCCATTAGTTTGAGGATGGTAGGCGGTAGTAGTACGATGAACGATACGACATTCGGCAAGGAGTGCGTTCACGACTTCGGAAAGGAACACACGTCCCCTGTCGCTCAGAAGTTCGCGCGGTGCGCCGTGACGGAGAATGAAGTTCCGCAGGAGGAAAGATGATATGTCGCGGGCCGTGGCAGCAGGCAGAGCGGCTGTTTCTGCGTATCGCGTCAGGTGGTCAACAGCGACAAATACCCAGCGGTTTCCAGAAGCCGTGCACGGAAGGGGCCCATACAGGTCAATGCCAATGCGGTCGAAGGGCCTGGCCGGGCAAGGGATTGGCTGGAGCGGACCAGAGGCGTGCTGATGAGCAGCTTTGCGTCGTTGGCACTGTGGGCAGGACTGAATGTACTTGCGCACAAAGGTGTACATGCCTCGCCAATGGAACCTGGAGGAAAGGCGGGCGTATGTTTTGAAGACGCCCGCATGTGCGCACTGTGGGTCAGCGTGGAAAGCTGAACATATTTTTGCACGAAGATGGCGAGGTATGACCAGTAACCACTTGCGGCCGTCAGACGTGTAGTTCCGGCGATAGAGGAGACCATCGCGGATTTCGAAGTGGGAAGCTTGACGGCGCAATGCTCGAGAAGCTGAAGGAAAAGTCGACGGGTCGGAAAGGAATCGCAGAAGGGCGCTGATCCAGGCATCCTTGCGTTGCTCAGACGCCATGTCGCAGCCTGCTGGGAACGGAAGTGTTTCGTCTACGGCAGATAGGCAGGCAGCGCTTTCGGTTAACACAGGCGAGCGTGATAGGGCGTCGGCATCGGTGTGGCGGCGGCCAGACCTGTAGACGACACGCATGTCGAAATCTTGCAACCGCAAAGCCCAGCGAGCTAAACGGCCGGAGGGGTCCTTCAACGTAGATAGCCAGCAAAGAGCATGGTGATCTGTCACTACGTCGAAGGGGCGGCCATAAAGATAGGGTCTAAATTTGCCAAGAGCCCAAATTATGGCCAGACATTCCTTCTCCGTAACAGAATAATTCTTCTCGGCTTTAGTGAGGGTACGGCTTGCGTATGCGACGACGTATTCTTGGAACCCCGACTTGCGCTGCGCGAGCACGGCGCCGAGTCCAACACCGCTGGCGTCGGTGTGTACCTCAGTCGGAGCGGAAGGGTCGAAGTGACGCAGGATTGGCGGTGAGATTAGCAGACAGCGCAACTCTTGGAAGGCATCGTCACAGGCGGGCGACCAAACGTAAGTTTTTGAATCGCTTCGTAGGAGTTGATTCAAGGGAGCGGTGATGGTCGCAAAATTACGAATGAAGCGGCGAAAGTACGAACAGAGGCCAAGGAAGCTGCGAAGTTCTTTTAAAGACGCAGGTCGAGGAAAGTCAGCGACTGCCCGAAGCTTGGCGGTGTCGGGAAGAATGCCGTCTTTGGACACAACATGGCCGAGGATGGTGAGCTGACTTGCGCCAAAGCGGCATTTCTTCAGGTTGAGCTGAAGGCCGGCGTCAGTTAGGCACTGCAGTACTTCCTCTAGCCTGCTGAGATGTGTGGGAAAATCTGGTGAAAATATAACTACGTCATCTAAGTAGCAGAGGCACGTTTTCCACTTAAGACCACGCAAAAGATTGTCCATCATCCGCTCGAATGTTGCGGGCGCGTTGCAAAGACCAAAAGGCATGACACGGAATTCGTAAAGACCATCAGGTGTGACGAAAGCCGTTTTAGGTTGGTCGTCAGGTGCCATGGGGACTTGCCAATAGCCGCTCCGTAAGTCGATAGAAGAGAAGAACTCCGCGCCTTGGAGGCAGTCAAGGGCGTCGTCAATTCTCGGTAAGGGGTAAACGTCTTTTCGAGTTATCTTGTTAAGACGACGGTAATCAACGCAGAAGCGAATTGACCCATCCTTCTTCTTAACAAGAACAACTGGAGATGCCCAGGGGCTATTCGAAGGCTGGATGACGCCGCGCTTCAGCATGTCAGCTACTTGGTCGTCGATAACCTGGCGCTCTGTCGCGGACACACGATAGGGTCTTTGTCGCAGTGGCGCATTGGTACCCGTGTCGATGCGGTGACTTACAGCTGACGTGCGGCCGAGGGAAGCATGCTGGCAGTCGAAGGAAGAGCGGAACTTGTCGAGGAGGCGTAGAAGCTGGGCGCGTTGAGAAACGGTGAGCGTGTCGGCGATGGAGCTGCTCAGTACGTCAGGCGTAGTAGTCTGCTGCGAGGAATCACAGGACACTCCGGCGACTTCGTGTTCGGCGGTAGAACCGGTTGGCAGGTCAATGATGGTAGAAGGGTCGACACTGTGGACACGCCCGACGCACTCGCCACGAAGCAGTGTTAAAGGACATGACTGCAGGTTCGAGACGAGCAGTCTGCTGACGCCGTGACGGATTTCCAATACGGCAAAAGGCAGCGGGGAGCATTTGCGACAGGCGAAAATGGCAGATGGCGTAAAAAGGGCGCTCGACTCGGCGATGCTGTTGCAGGACACCGTGGCAAGGGCAAAAGAGTGCGGCGGTATTGAAACGTCTTCCGCAACAAATAGTTTGTCCTCGGTTTCAGGAGCGTCAAATAACGGGGCGTCGCAAAGCACTTCAAATACCACCTCAGCGCGAGAGCAGTCGATGACAGCCTTATTAGCGGAGAGAAAGTCCCAGCCCAAAATGAGGTCGTGGGAGCATGAATGCAGCACTAATAATTCGACGACATAGAGCAGGCCATTAATCACAACGCGAGCAGTACATGCAGCGGCCGGCGTGATGCGATCGGCGCTGGCGGTACGAAGAGATATGTTCGATAGCGGCGTCGTAACTTTTTTTAGCAAGCGGCAGAGTTTGGCACTCATCACTGAAACTGCGGCACCAGTGTCGACAAGGGCGAGTGCAGCGACGCCGTCCACAGATACATCAATAACATTCGTCGGTGAAGGGAGAGGTCTTGGTCGTTTCGCGGGTGACGCAGTTCCTGCCTCTGGAACTGCGGCAATTAGTTTTCCTGCTCCGGCGTGGATGAACGACGACGCATCGGCGATAGCGAGCGGCGTCGAGGCGATGGCGAGCGGCGGTTAACAGGAGGGCGGTGGTCGGTGTAAGAAGACATCTGGCCGGGGTTCCGAGATGCTGAGAACGGTGGGCGCGGTGACACATACGTGTCAGAATCGAAGCTCTGGTGGTAGGGAGGTACGCGCCGACGGCAATATCGCGCGACGTGGCCAGGCAGGCCACACGCAAAACAGATCGGTCGGTTGTCGAGAGTGCGCCATTGGCCACTACTCTGTGGGTACCTTGCCTGATCGAAGCGGGGAGTTGGTCGCACTGGAACGGCTGAGGGTAATGACGCAAAAGTCTGAGGCGGTGGCCGTGCGGCAACTTCAGCATAGGTGAGAGGCGCATTCACCTCGGCACAGACAACAGGGGTCGTCAACGGCGGAGTGTCGCGGGCAGAAGGCAGGGCCGCGCAAACTTGCTCTTGGATTACCTGGCGAATGTTTGCTGGCAAAGGCGACGGTGGTGGTCCGGCTGGTGATAGTAGAGAAAGCTGACGAGCAACCTCAGCACGTACGAAATCCTTGATCTGGGACAGCAGTGACTCAAGGTCAGGAGCGGTAGCGACGCTCGAAATGGTTTCGTCCGAAACGTGCTGGCGCCGCGTGAGAAGACGCTGTCTGCGGAGCTCGTCGAAGCTCTGGCAAAGCTCGATAAGTTCAGAGACAGTGGCAGGGTTCTTCGAGAGCAGCATTTGGAAGGCATCATCGCAAATGCCCTTCATGATGTGGCGTACCTTGTCCGCTTCCGCCATGGTTGGGTTGACACGCCGGCAGAGGTCGAGGATGTCCTCGATGTAGCTGGTGAATGTTTCGCCAGTTTGCTGGGACCGGCTTCGGAGTCGTTGTTCTGCTCGAAGTTTGCGCACACCAGGGCGTCCGAAAACAGCTGCGATGCTGGTTTTAAAGGTCGTCCAAGTGGGGATGTCGGCCTCGTGGTTTTTGTACCATAGCTTGGCGACATCCGTTAAGTAAAACATCACGATGCCAAGCTTCATGGGATCGTCCCATTTGTTGCTAGCACTCGCGCGTTCATAGGATTCAAGCCAATCCTCGACGTCTTTTTCATCGGTGCCGCTGAAGATCTCGGGCTCTCGCAGACGCTGGGCACCGGGACACGTGGGCGGGGAAGCCGGTGGGGGTGTCGGGACGGCGTCGTCAGGCATGACGGACGGGAGCTTTCGGCTACGCAATTCCAGGGCCGGGGAAAACCGCAGCAGCCTCCACCAAAATATAATGAAAACACTGGGCTACAAGCGGTGCTCGTCGTAACAGTAGCAGCAGGAACTGGACGGGCGCGGGCAGCGTGGCAGCACGAACGCGGGCTAGGCAGCTCCAGCTCGTGCCTCGCGCAGGGCTGGCGATGTGGCTGCAGCGCTGGACATTCCTCTTCACTACAATATATATATATATATATATATATATATATACTGTCACGTAGCAGTGACGGTAGTTCGTAAGACAGGAGACTGAAATGCTCGTAAAAGAAACGAATACGTTTATTAGGCTGACTTGCGCTGACTGAAAGAAACTGTACTACATACAACTCTGCTGCGGCGGCAGCAAAAAACGTGCACGGATATCGTGGACGAACAGGAATCGCCGCTGTAGTCGCCAGCGCTCAATTTTAAAGGCTCTGATATACTCGAGCGTAACGTCGACGCGCGCGTGCGCGCGTCACGGCGACGTTACGTCAGCAAAAAACAGCCCCCTATAGTCCGGCGTCGGCTGACCGCCGACGCGGCCGACGGCTGCTGGTGCGCTAGGGCGTCGCTCGGCTCCGAATAGATCCTGCTGCATTTCGCGCCGGACTCGCATGTACAAGGACCTGCTGCGCGGGTTTCTTCGTCGGTTGCCGACAGGTGGCGCGGCGCGTTCTTCGCTTAACTGCGCATGCGTTCCTCAAGATGCGATCGCACCGGCGCGTTGGTGCCGGCTCGACTGTAGCGCATACCAATTTGCGCCTGGCGTAGCGTCGCCGGCTCGGCGGGACGAAACGCAACGTCCTCGCGCGCACTCGCGTCGGAAGTCGGAGTATAACAGAGCCTTAAGACGGCACAGAACGTTCAATATACGCCCCTCAAAACAGCCACTACATTCGGCAACGATCGCGAAATCAATGCGTGGGACGGCGATCATTCCAGATAAAGCGCGGCCCGTCTCGTATCACGAACTTAGACGATAAAGGTACGGGCCGGTGGTTACCGGCATGCACAGAGCAAACAGTAAAATGCTTCGCGGCATTACTCCTCCCTCAAAAGAAAGCATCGACCCGATGCTAAAAAGACACCATGTACAAAGGTAAACACGGAAATAAGCACGGGTCGCATAAAAAAATGCCCCACCTCCCCGAAGGGAATCGTGAGGAAATGCGAATGCATTTCTTACGCCGAGAGTACACGGCGTAGTAATTTTAATGGCGTAAAGCTGGACACATCGACGCGCTCATGTGTCTCCCTCTTGGGCGCCTCTTTCAACGAACGCTTCCTACGTGCGTTCGTAAGCACCTCAGGAATGTTGCCACCGCCTTCAATGCAGCACAAACGCGTTTAGAACGCGCTGTTTTCAGGCTGTGCGAAGGCAGCACAAACGCTACAAACGCGTTTCAAACGCACTGCATTGAGGCGGCGGCTCAGGGAGGAGAGAGAGCGAACGGCAAGAGAAGGAGCGGTGAAGCACTGCACCTACCCTCTCCTACACTTTCTCCACACATGCGGGAGCTCGGATGCGCGCGCCCTCACACGCCAGAGCGCGCTCCTCCTCTCCACTCACTCTCCGCTACTCCGCCCGCGCCCCCTGCTCCGGTTGCTAGGGCGAGGATAAGCGCGCGCGCCCGCAGCTGTTGCTGTGGGAGAGGGAGTGAGAGCGGAGAGGCGCGCGGACAACGCCGGATGCCTCACATAACCCGACTAAGAAACGCATTCGCATTTAAAAAAAGGGAATAGAAATGCAAACAGGGAGCGTCCTTTAGCGCGTGATACGGCTTTAGACGGACGACGTGCACCACCTCTGGTCGTGCGCGGCGTCGCTGTGATGCACTAATACCATCAGGGACCACTTCGTAGTCCAGTTCACTAATTTGACGGATGACCTTGTATGGACCGAAATAACGGCGCAAGAGTTTTTCACTTAATCCGTGGTGGCGAATGGACGTCCAAACCCATACTCTGTCACCTTGCTTGTATGTCACTTCGCGTCTTCGGAGGTTGTAGCGTCGGGCGTAGGTGCGCTGCTGGTATTTTATGCGTAGCCGCGCAAGTTGTCGGGCTTCTGCGCGTTGGAGGTAGGCGGCGACGTCTAGGTTGTCCTCGTCGGTGACATTAGGCAGCATGGCGTCTAGAGTAGTGGTGGCGTCCCTCCCGTGGACAAGTTTGAAGGGCGTCATTTCGGTGGTCTCCTGCACTGCGGTGTTGTTGGCGAAGACCACGTAAGGTAGAATTAAATCCCAGGTCTTGTGCTGTGGGTCAACGTAAATGGCGAGCATGTCGGCAATGGTCTTGTTCAGGCGTTCCGTGAAGCCATTTGTTTGCGGATAATACACAGTTGTTCTTCGGTGATTTGTATTATTGTAATGAACGATGGCCCGAGTCCGCTCCGCTGTAAACGCTGTTCCCCTGTCTGTAACTAGTACCTCAGGGGCGCCGTGTCGCAAGAGAATGGATTCCACGAAAAATTTGGCGATTTCCACTGCTGTGCCGTTAGGTATAATGCATTCGCTTCGGCGTACTGTGTGAGGTAATCAGTCGCAACTATGATCCACTTGTTGCCTGATGTTGACTTGGGGAAGGGGCCAAGCAGGTCCATACCGATCTGCTGGAATGGTTTCAAGGGTGGTTGAATTGGCTGTAGGAATCCAGCTGGTCTTGTTGGTGGTGTTTTCCGGCGCTGACATTCTCGGCAACTCTTCACGTAGCGTGCAACATCGGCGGAAAGCCGGGACCAGTAGTACCTGTCTTGGATTCTGCGGAGGGTACGAGTAAAACCGAGATGGCTAGCGGTGGGTTCATCGTGTAAGGCGTGTAGGATTTCTTCTCGGAGGCTAGTTGGAATGCCTAGAAGGTAAGCGGTCTTAATGGGTGCAAAGTTTTTTTTTCACGACCATTCCGTCTCGCACACTGAAGGAAGATAAGGCACGCTTGAATGGTGCAGGAGGAATAGAGGACTTGCCTTCGAGGCACTTGATGAGCTCTTGCAGCTTGGGGTCTGAACGCTGCTATTGTGCGAAAGTGCTGCTGCTGATAAGCCCAAGAAAGGCATCGTCATCATCGTTCGTTGGAGGTTGGCCGACGGGAGCTCGTGACAGGCAGTCTGCATCGGAGTGCTTACGGCCCGACGTATAGACCACCCTGACGTCGAACTCTTGAAGCCGTAGGCTCCATCGAGCTAGGCGACCGGATGGGTCTTTCAGAGTGGCCAGCCAGCACAACGCGTGGTGGCCAGTCACAACCTTGAAGGGCCTGCCGTACAAGTATGGTCGAAATTTCGACGTGGCCCAGACTATCGCAAGACATTCCTTCTCTGTCGTAGAAAAGTTAGCCTCCGACCTCGATAGAGAACGGCTGGCATATGCTACGCAACTCTCGGAGCCTTCTTTCTTCTGGACGAGAACAGCGCCCAAGCCAATGCCGCTCGCGTCCGTATGAATCTCAGTTTCGGCGTTTTCGTCAAAATGTCCAAGCACAGGCGGTGTCTGTAAATGGCGTTTAAGTTCTTCGAATGCATGACGTTGCGCTTCTTCCCATTTGAAAGGTACGTCTGACTTGGTCAGCTCAGTAAAAGGCGCCGCAATGTGCGAAAAGTTCATGACGAACCACCGGTAATACGCGCACAGACCTAAGAACCTGCGCACGGCTTTCTTGTCTGCTGGCTGAGGAAAATGTGCGATAGCATCTGTTTTCTGCGAATCTGGGCGTACCCCCTCTTTGCTTATGATGTGGCCAAGAAACTGCAGCTCTTTGAAGGCGAAGTGGCATTTTTCTGGCTTCAGGCTTAGCCCTGATGATTTGATTGCGTCCAATACTTTCTGCAGCCTTATCAGGTGATCACTAAAGTTGGATGAGAACACGACGACGTCATCCAATTATACCAGACAAATTTGCCATTTGAGGCCTGACAGTACTGTATCCATTACACGTTGGAATGCTGCTGGAGCAGAACAAAGCCCGAATGACATCACCTTGAACTCGTACGGCCCATCCGGCGTAATGAAGGCAGTCTTTTCTCGATCTCTTTCATCGATTCCGATTTGCCAATACCCGGTCTTCAGATCTATGGACGAGAAGTACTTTGCTTCGCCGAGGCGGTCCAAGGTATCATCGATCCTGGTAAGGGGTAGACGTCCTTCTCAGTCACGCTATTCAGCCGGCGATAATCGACGCAAAACCGAAGACTTCCGTCCTTCTTGACAAAGACGACCAGTGCTGCCCAAGGGCTCTTAGACGGTTGGATGACATCGTCATGCAACATTTCTTCGACTTGCTCTCGGATGGCCTGGCCTTCACGCGCTGACACACGATAAGGGCTTTGGCGGAGGGGGCGGGTGTCTTCTTGTATTATGATTCGGCGTTTTGCGATCGACGTTGGTTTGACCTTTGAAGAAGCAGCGGAAGCAGTCGCCATAACTTTGAAGAAGGTTCTGGAGCAGTTGTTGCCTGTGCTGGGGTAGGACGGGTTGATGTCGAATGTCGGCTCCGAGATTTGCGGTGGTGTGGTCACTGCGGTCGAGTCTGAGAGGGCGAGGGTGTTGCTCACTTCGGCAATTTCTTCGAAAAAATGGAATGGCTGCGCCTTTGACCAGGTGACGGTACTCTTGGCTAAAATTTGTTACCATCACGGCACTTTGCCCATTCTTGAATTCGGTAACGCCTCTTGCGATTCCAATTTCTCTGTCCAAAAGAAGCTGCATGTTTCTCTCGACAATGCCATGAATGTTTTCAGCGGTGCCAACCGTTACGGTGACTAGCATTGTTGATCGGGGCGGGACGCTCACGTCATCCTGGAGCACACGGAGGTCTACTTGATTTTTCAGTGCCGAGTGTGAATTTATGGCCTCGTCCCTGGAAAGTGTGATGGACCTGAACCTCAGATCGATAACTGCTCGATGCTTTGCAAGAAGTCCAGGCCGAGAATCACGTCACGGGAGCACTCTTGTAGCAGCAAAAACGTCGCAGGGTACGTGTGTCCGTTGAATGTCACCCTTGCAGTACATCGCCCCGATGGGGTGAGAATGTGGCCTCCTGCTGTGCGGATCTGGGGGCCGTCCCAAGCCGTTTTTACCTTCTTCAGCTGAGCTGCGAATGGGCCACTTATGACCGAGTAGTCGGCGCCTGTATCTATCAAGGCGGTTACCGTGCGACCATCGATAGACACTTCAATGTCAGTGGTCCGTGTGCTGGAGTTGCGAGTAGGCTTCGGTGTAGGGTCGCGGCTTCGTCGGGTACTGTGACGACTGTTGGGCCTTTCCGTTGCCATTTTAAATAGAGCGCGGCTTTTGTCGCAACTGCGTCCCGTCATCGTCGTTGTACTTGAGGCAGCGTCATCGTGCGTCGTCGTCGGTGGAGGATCTTCGCCTTTTCGCCTTGAAGCAACCTCACCTCCAAAGGCTGCTGGTTTTAGTTTCCCCTACGGGTGCTTGGGGACCTTCCTCGTGGGGCTGCTGCATAGCTGCAGCCCGGCGACGTGAACCGTGCGGATAATGGCGATGGTGAACGGCTGGACATGTACTCGGCGTGGCGCAAGTAGTCTTCGATGGCTGGAGATCGCTGTCCAGGGCGTGGTCGTGGTGCCCCGGAGGAGAAGCCATCTAGTCCCATTCGCCTGTAGGGCAGTGTCTAAGGATGTGGCCGGGCTCACCACAGTGGAAGCACAGCGGACGGTCGCCGGGAGTTCGCCAGGCGTCGCACTTTCGGGGGCTAGGGCGTCGTTCGTATGTCGTGGGCTCGTAGGTTGGGCGGGCGGGAGTTAGGGGGCCGGCGGTTTGGCGCTGCTGGCTCGCGTCGAGGGGGGCTGGGCTTGACTGTTCGGATCGGAGGATTGCGCGCTGCGGCGGCGTAGTTCAGAGCTTGGGTCTCTATTCCAGTCGTCGCTAACGGAGAGCCAAGCGCCAGCTGTACTTCACGCACACCGTCGAAAAGTGATCAAATACATCAGTCTACGTAGTTCCTCTCGCACCACTTCACGCACAACTTCTCGCCAGTCGGTGGGGGTGGTGGAAAGTTCGGGGCCAGCTGAGTTGATCTGTAGCGGATGGTTGTACTGTCGAGTCCGGGCGTCGGGAGTCCGTTCGATAGTGCACGCTTCTTGTGCGAATTCAGCGACAGTTTTGGGTGGGTTTCTTACGAGGCCGGCAAAAAGAGACTCCTTTACGCCACGCATCAAGTACCCCACTCTCTTTTCTTCCGTCATGTTTGGGTCCGCTCGCCGAAAAAGGCGTGTCATTTCTTCCACTTACACGTTCAATGTCTCATTTGGATGTTGAGTCTTTGACTCAAGCAGCAGCTGAGCCCTTCCTTTCTGCGTAATGCTAGTAAACGTCTTCAGCACCTCATTCCTAAAAAATTCCCAAGTTGCCAATGTATTCTCGTGGTTTTCGTACCCCGTTTTAGCGGGGCCATCCAGGGAAAAGAAGACATATTGGAGTTTCATGTCATCCTCCCACCTGTTGATGGTAGCGACTCGCTCAAATTGGTCGAGCTATTCTTCCGGGTCTTCGCCAGGGGAGCCATGAAACGTTGGAGGTACCCGGGGCTGCTGCAGAATAACAGGAACGGATGTGGGTGGCGGAGTCATGGTGGATGTGGACGCTTCCTTTTGCTGTCTTGTGGGGTTGCGGAGACGGCGGCTGCTTCGAATATCGGTGTCTTCGGAGGCTGTTGCTGGATGGGTCTTGTGCATACCCCGCACCTCCACCGGATGTCACGTAGCAGTGACGGTAGTTCGGAAGACAGGAGACTGAAAGGCTCGTAAAAGAAACGAATACGTTTATTAGGCTGACTTCCGCCGACTGAAAGAAACTGTACTACATACAAGTCTGTTGCGGCGGCAGCAAGCAACGTGCACGGATATCGTGGACGAACAGGAATCGCCCCTGTAGTCGCCAGCGCTCAATTTTAAGACGGCATAGCACGTTCAAGATACGCCCCCCAAAACAGCCACTACATTTGGCAACTATCGCGAAATCAATGCGTGGGACGGCGATCATTCCAGATAAAGCGCGGCACGTCTCGTATCACGAACTTAGATGATAAAGGTACGCGCACAGACGCCGCAAGTGAAAGGTCCGATGACGCTCGGATAGTTCGATGGTCGAATGTCACACGCATAAACCAGATGCCACTTCGTGTCTAATCTGCGATTAGTGGCTGCTTGCATGCTTCTGGGCTACTCGACTTGCATTTCGTGCAAAAGAAAAAAAAATGCAGTGGCCTAGCTCAGCTATGCCAGGATATTGATAGCGTTAGCAAAGGTTCAGCTGATTATTCTTAGCTTTCCAAATTGTCTAGGATTATTAGCCTTCTTCAGTTCATTCTTCGTACACTGAACCGCTAATTGCCGGCAACTACTTCGGGATCCGATGAGATAAGCTTCTCGGCTCTTCTGCGCCGTTGAGCAGCATTTGCACTCTCTTTCTCCATGGCGTTACCCACCTGCAAACGACACTCAGATCAAGCGGCTCCAGTATCAAGCGGCTCTAGCGCAATGTCAGACGGCGACTGCACAGCGAAGGCGAATAGCTGCGCGCGCGCCGGTGCCAGTGTGTCTGCCATGGATACGACGTCACTCCTCTCGAATGCGCAGACCTGCAGCGGCGAGTCGCGCGCGGCCATGGCGGAGTCTGCGCGCGCGCCGACGCCAGTGTGTCTCCCGCGGCTACGACGCCACTCCTTTCGAGCGCGCATTCAAGCAGCGGCGAGCCGTGCGCGGCGGTGGCGGAGAGCGCGTGAGATGCCGGCTCCGGTGAGCCAGCTGTGTGACATCACTGATCCTCGCGCATGCGCCGCACGGCTCATGAGGATCCACGCGAAATCGGCTCCGGCTAAGCAAGTGTAGCTAACGCTACAAAAACACCAATGGAGTACGCGCGCGCCTTTCTTGGTTTCGTTGGCTTTTGGCGTCGCGTTGCTGCACGAAGTCGAGGGTTCGACTGAAGCCCGTCTTGTATGCAGCGTTGCTGCATAACTGACAAAAGAAACTACACAATTTTTCCTTTACTCTTTTTCTCATTAAATCGTGCCTAGTGCGTACAGACTTGCTATATTACGCATATGAAAATCTATATTATCTCAGGTTAGGTGACTATGGTAGGCTAGTTCGTTGCTGCGTTATATAACGCGCTTTTTCCTGCCCGTAATATAGGACGGAACACAACGAGAAACGCAAATGATCGACGTTGGTGCTCGATGTTTCTTGCTGCGCCCTGTCCTACGAAGAGCTGAAAAAAAAACGTGTTAGATAACCTATAATTTCTTATATTTATAAGCATTGCAGTCGTCTGGTGGCACGATATGCACGCGAAATGCGTTAAAAATTTCACAAATATATGAAGTGAAAAAACTGGCGTATGTTACACTGATCGTGTTTGCGCGTACTCTGTACTAATCGCTTCACGTGTCTTTACGGGAGTTGGTATATGCTCACGCATGGTGCAGCCTTTTAGCTGCACACTTAAATGGCAAAGTCTCATCTGTGCAGTTCAAAAGAAGCCTTCGTAAGTTGGATCTTAATACACGTCTCAAAATAATATGGGATACCTTCTTCTCTACAAAAAATACTTGTTTTCTTCATTACACAGCTCGGTATCATTTCTTACAAAAAGAATTTATTATGACGACCTATTCATTGCGTAACTGAGCCGTCAGAATGGAAATACACATGCGCGCGTGCGTTACTGGTGCTGTCGGCGGCATCGTGCGCCCTGAGTTTTCATGAAATGTAAAACAAAAACTGACGCTTACTTGATGATTAAATCTGCTTTCGTCTTTCTTATTCACAGGAGCAAAAGTTGGATACCTTTTTGGTAAGACTACTGCACTGTTTTGTATTTGCGTACGAAATCAGAAACGCAAAAAAAAGCAGAGATGCATATCTCGGGAAGCATATTTGACAATAAATTTCACATTAGTAGCCGTTCGAACAATGAAAAAGCTTTTTTTTTCAGCTATGCTGACGCCGCAGAGAAGTGTTCTTCTGTTTTAACATAGAAAAACTGCAAATATGGAAGGACATCTAGGTTAACCCAAGTCTTGTTCTCTCTATACACATTGAAGCACCGCTTTTTATTAGAAAAACGACATACTTGCGCATATTTCAAAATGCCGTAAGCTGTAATTAGTATTATGATTGTATCTGACACCACTATAGGAAAACCAGGTGACAGCAATGATGTCTAAAGGATGTATGCCATATTACTTTCATCCACTGGGTGTTTATCAGCGCTGCACCCGATGCCCCATACGTCAGCATATTTGCTTGTGCCGCCTTCGAAATGCCGTCAGAGACCAATAGTTTGTTCGTGACTAGACACCTCCAAGCTGCACAAGGTGTCTAGGCCACTAGTCACAACGAACCACGGATTATGAAACTGCTCAACGAATAGACATGGGGTTTAAGCACGTACGGCAGGTACGGCAAGTCATCGCCGCCATAGCAGAAGTGCCAGAAGTTCACACGACAGGCACTGGACATTTTCAAATTATCTCTTAATTGTACCACTCTAAATGCAACTGTCATTTTCGCAGAAACAAATGCTGCGGAAACAAACACACGAAAAACGTGTAAGAAAGCAATCATTTCTTGGCGTGTGTAATTTAGTATCTGTGGGATGTTTCTTATTTCGCCCAGACTTGCACTAATGAGCACGCGGCGATGTTTTGAAAATGTTGTGTTGGCCATATGGCCCAAAATTTCCGCTAATGACAGTGGCCGTCCATCCAGACCAAGCAGCCTTTCCAAAAGTTTCTAAAAAGGAGCAGCATCATTTTTACAGTTTAGAAGAAAGTGTTTCATGTTTTCTTGAGCCACTCCACGTGATCATGCAGCACCTTGTAGTTTCTCTTGCACTATTCGCGAATAATTTGAGCCAATACGCCACCTAGCGGAGAGAGCGCGAAACAGACTATTGAGGTCCATGTAGCGGACGACATTCACTTTCGTACGTGCGGTAACGGTTCTGGCGGATCGATTCGTCGTCAGCAAAGAAAAAAATGCGTTGCGAAGCAGTTTTCATGCGTTTCGATATGCGCATCAGCGAGGCGGAAAGGTGGGATAGTATCTTTTCACGAGTTTCCGTTCTTTGAGTGAATCGTGAAGAACGCGGCGTAAATAACCAACCTCCGCATCAGCACAGTTACTCCGACGATGGTTGTTTGTTCTTGGCACTTCAGCAAAAATTATTACGCCGCTGTGCTAAAAAATTGTTGCACTCTTCGAACGGCATCATTGAATGCTCCTGATAATCTGGACCAGCTGGAGTTCTGAAATTGTGCAGCACGCATACATCTAGCGTTTCATCCCCATCAAAATGCGACCGCCGCAACTGGGATTGACACAGCGTCTTTCACGTCAGCATCCAAGCACCGTACTGTGTCACAGCGGCGGGCAAAATCGAGATCTTCGTATTGCTGATGTCAGCGTCCTTGCTGCATGGCGTCAAGACAAGCATGAGATGTTTGTTATATTATGACGTAAAGTAGCTTTGAGCCTTGCTCTTTAGATGTTGTGGGCTCGACTTCCTTGATTTGTGGACACGCGTAAGTGGTATAGCCCAACCTAATCTAGTAACGTTGGTATAGCCTACCTGCAGATGTCTTCGTAGAGCTCTTCGTAGAGGCAGTGCCTAGCCGAAGCCCGCGAAATGTTGTTCCCGTAGATCGGCTCATTTTAAAAGAGATATGTTCTATTCCAGGATCAGTTTTACACAACTGAGAGTTCTGTGCACCATTTACGAACCAAGTTTCCTTGGACAATCGATAGCACAGCGTGTTCAGTAAACCTCGAACATCACTCACGGCTAGAGGTAGCAATGAAAAATCATTATGTAGTACACGCTCTTCACGCACCATACGATCAGCTGTGATATTTCCTACGGTTTCACAGTGACTCGAAATCCACTGGAAAATTATGTTATGGTTTAAATCTTTCGCTATGACGTACGTATTCTGTATTTCGTATGTACCATTTTTTTTTCAAAAGCCGTTGCTTCTTATACAGAGCAATGAGGCTTGCGAGTGCCTTAGAACAACCCAGCGAAGAGGTCCTGACTTTTGATATATAAAGCGTAAAGCAGAAATAATTGCATGCTTTTCTGCCACTGTGGATGTTTTAAGTGGCAGAGCTTAAAGCTTCTTTTTGCTCTTGGTATTTAGGTATAAAAAACGCAATGTAGAGCTTTGTTTTTAACACGACCCATCGGTATAGACGTGAATGCGATCTACGCATTTAATAAAAGAATGTGACAAAGGTCATTGTTTCATTGCAGGTATGGACATATCACATCTAATCCCGAAATCAAGGTTACCATTTGTGGAATTGGGAGTTTTGACACCGCTGTAAACATATATTCATTAATGTGTGCGGTAGTACTATGCTGAATAGCTCGGCATACTGGATAATCAGCGCGCTGTTTTGCCAAACCAAAATAACGTCGACAAATTGCTGTAAATCTCAGTGCATGGTTTGTTGGCTGATAGACTCGACAATTACCAAAGCTCTAGGGGGTGCATACGGATACGCCAGGAATGCGTGGTCTTCTGGCCAGCAATCTTTGGGCTGTTTCTTCTGAATTACGAGATATCCCATGTTACACAGGAACAGAGGAAGCTATCGATTGTCCAATAATAGCGGAGTGAATGTGTAATAAGAAGAATTTCAGCTGCCCTATATTACTAAGGCATATCGTTCATGTTGAAACAAGCGCAAAATACACGAAGGCTTAGAAAGGGCACAGGACGGAGCGCACACGGTACGCCAGGAATACGTAGTCTTCTGGCCAGCAATCTGGGTTTTCAGCCAAAAACAAATTGTCAAAGCTTTACCCGGCACTACAAAGGTTGGCCACAAAGAAAGGCAAGGAAGAAACAGATGAATGTGGCATAAAACATGGCAGGGGGTACGTTCTGTGCAAAAAGATATGTCGTGTACAGAATTCAGTTCACATGTGGAAAGGAATACGTAGGCCAAACAGGCCGTTGCCTGAATGTGCACCTTCGCGAACATGACAGTTCCCTAACGGGGGCCCCGTACTCGCGTAACGGGGGCCCCGTACTCGGCAGGTGCATGCAAGGCATGCACCTTCCAGCAAAAACTGTGTGACACAAAAATAATCGACAAGCAGAAGAAGTGAACGACAAGAGAAATAATTGAAGCATTTCAATTTAAGAAAGGAGGCGGTAAGTGCGTCAGCCAGGCGTCTGTTCTGCTAACAGATACTGAATTTTCTTTTTTTGGACGTAACATGAATCAGTGCTTTTCTTTTTTTTTTAGGGGGGGGGGGGTTGTACACGTGCTTACCTGCTGTATGTCATCGGTTATCATAGCGGTCTTTCGTTGATTCGCGCTGTTTGTGATACTAAGGGTGGTTTGTGGTGACGTGCATTCATATGATGCATATAATGAGAATGTTCTTCCGAAATAAAAATTTTCTGTTGCTACTAAGTGCTCCGTCCTGTGTCCTTTCTAAATATTCGTGTATATTGCGCTTGTTTCAACATGAACCTTTACCAACATGCCCAACTGGCAGTCATCCTAAGGCATGTCAACTGAAAATTTGATGCCGACTGAGAATGTTGATTATGGACTGGACTTTCTCTGCTTATAATTTTATTTGTGAAGCCCATGACAACCGCCTATCTAAGATAACACCCAAAAACTTGCGCTGTCACACAAGTTGTAAACGCTGATAGTCCGTCTCGAGCTCTAACCTCTTTACGCATTTTCTTGTGAATGTAAGTACAGCAGTACTCTCGTGGGAATAGGTCCCGCCTCTGTTTTTAAAAAAAGTCGTTAATTATTGTTAGGCCAGCTTGTTTCTGCTTCTGCTTGGATTCTCGAGTCAGATGCCCATATGCATAGGTCGTCTGCACATAGTGAATAATTCAAAGTGGTAGGCAAGATACGGGACAAGTCCGTCATAACGAAATTAAACAGAAATGGACTGAGTACACTACCTTGAGGAGCACTTCGATTGATTTTATGGTCTTTACTTTTGCCATCAGCAGTTCTGACAAAGATTTTCCTGTCTCTCGAGAACCGTCTACATAAGTATGCGATAGCTTTTTTTTTTCACTTCGACTGCATCGAAATGTAGCCGCCGTAGTGCGGATCCAACTCGTTACTTCTCCCGAGGGCCCACATTCACGGAAACGTCTTTCTCTCGAATTTTTGATACGAGAGAATACCATTCAATCCAGATTCTGGACAAATAATTAGCGAAACCATCAGGACATCAGCAAAACTAACTTATGAAAGCAAAGCCTTGTGAACTCGGCCCCAGCAACGCAACACCATAACCACTAAAAAATCACGAAAGGCTAAAGTGGTGGATGCTGCACAAGTTATAACCCGAAGGTTCCGGCGCAGTAGCTGACTCATACTACTGAAACGGCGCTAAAGGGAAGACGAATGCACACGAAAAAGAGGACACGAAACACAAGCTCTTTTTCGTGAGCATTCGTCTTCTCTTGTGGCGCCGTTTCAGTAGTATGAATTCGTACCAACGTGCCCAGTTGGCAGTCCTTCTAAGCAGTAGCTGACCTTGGGACCCTCTTTTATATGTATCTATGTAAGTAATGAATGGTAATCTTGAATACATAACAGGCTGGTGCCGTATGCACAAATATTTTTTTTTTCGTAAGTGCTATTCCCATTGGTCCGCCGACTTTGCTAAGGGCACGTGCGGTATCTGGATTGGCTGAACTATTATCTTATGATCTTTTATAGCGTAAGACATTTTTGTAAACGCGTGCCCTGAAAGCTGAAAAAAATACTCTAATGAGATAGTGCAGTATCTCTATAGGAATGGAAAACATGGATGCTGCAGGGTAGGATAAATGCTGTTGAGGACGACCAAAAATAGGACACTTGAAAGCAGAAGCTGACGCAAGACAGTGGTAATGGAGGCAGATACAAAAAGCTGCATTCGCCCTGTTGGTGGACGTAAAAGAGGCCGATAATAGCGGCGATGGCGTTTTCTGTATGACTGCATTCCGCAGCTGCACGAACTGTGATACGCCGTGCGGCGTAGGTATCTCAACACTGGTTTTGACGGCGTATACGGTTGTGTAACGTGAACCGATAGTTTTCCACTCCGGGATCAGGGGAACGCAACCGGCTGCCAATATCGAGAATCGAACCCCGCGACCTTGTGTTCGCGCAGCGGAACGCCGTGAAAATTGCGCGGCGAGTACAGGTGCTAAGAACGCTGCCTATGCGGACGCTGTGGAAGCAGGTTGCGCGACAAAGACCCGCGTGTACAGCCGGTCGACCGTGAAATTGAACGATTGAACGATTTCTCTTTTTTTTCATTCTTTCCTATTCAGCGCCACTGTGTCACTTACAGCGGCTGGATTCCATCCCCCGTCACTTTTCGTTTTGAAAGAAAGTTAAGTGAGCACGCATGTAGGCACGAGAGTGCCTTTAAGTCGTTTCGCTCGATCCTCGTATGCTTGTAAGTGTTTTCGTTTCTGTGTTCGCACTTTAAATCGCCAGCAGAATACTACATCGTTGTCCGTAACGATCCCTCTGTCACCGGCAGGAAACAAGAACAACCTTTGTTCGGCCGCGACGAGTGACGCCGCGTGCCTGAGAAATAAGGCGGCTCTTTGGGCAAGTGCTCTCGTTACGTATTTGTGCCCATATTTGGGGCACTTTAAGTTCGCAAGTGGCTTCGTCCACTGGCCGGCCGTCTTGGCTAAATAATATGTGCCTGTGCCATGATTGGCTAGAATTTGATCATAAGAACGAAGAGGGTTTTTTTGTTTTGCTTTGTTAGTGTGGGCCGTTCTGGCCTCGTCAGTTGGCTGACTCGAATAAGTACATGTTTGAACCTACGAGACGGCTAGAAGGAACTCCGGCACAGTGCCAAGCAAGCCTTGATATCTTGGCGGCTACAGAACTTAACGCGGCGTGAAACGGGACACAGAACCCTCATCAAAGACGAAGCACAGCATGCCCGTCTCTACGATATATAGGCGCTAGGCCTTAGAATGAAAGCATTGGCAATTCTTGTCAGGTGTGCGATGTACTACTTCGTAAAACATCTGGCGAGTCGTTTTGTTTTATTGGAATAAAAACACAGATGTTTTAGTCATTTCTAACGATAACATAACTCCATTCCGTGTGCAATCATAAGGAAAAAGATGTATTTGAATGCAAGAAGTAACGTCAAAACTTATCGATATCCAAAGATAAGTTAGATATTGGAGTAAACAAAATCCACAGACACTGATAATAACAGTGCTAAAAAGCGACGTCAGGTTGCCTCGCACATCATACTGATTTCACAGAAATACACGCAAGAATTATTCTAAACAAATCGATGGGCCTTCGCGGCAGTCAACGAACATCTCATGTCGCCATTCGCTTAAGCCGATCTTATGTACTTCGCGAGACGACACGTATTATGCAAATCCTGTGAAAGATGTCCCAGTTACCGTTCGCGTTGCGTCAACTGACTCTATCATGTCTCCTAAGTGAACCATCTCTACTTCATTGTGTTGCGGGACCGCTTTCGTGTTGCGAAAGAAGTCTGTAATGCTGCTTCTTCTTTCCTTTTTTGCCATTGCTATCTCTCTCTCTCTTTCTCTCTGGCTGAAATCCTGGGCTATGTAATGTGTATTTTAATGTCCAAACATCTTCTTCTTCTTCTTCTTTTCTTAATCAGACATAAGCACTGCTGAAAGAAAACAGTCACGGCTACACGGGCGCGCTTGCATTTGTTCCTCTAGGCATCGGCTTCCCAGTGCGTCAGCATTTTTGACGCCAAGGGAGGGCCGTCGTCCCTCATGGGCGATATGTTGACGATCCGCGCACCGGTTCTTTCGTTCTAAACACGGTTGACAGCGCTGCTATACGTTAGCGCATGAACACAGCGACGTGGTCTGATTTCATATTTCGCGGGGCTTTCTTTAAACGCCGGGAAAAAAATCACCACGCAGCGTGTACGTTGCCACAAGAAATTGGATTGGTCGTTTCGGAATGCCGTCTAGAACGTAAAGAAACGCACTTGGCCCTATAGTGAATGCTACAAGTTTTGGAGAATACTTCCTTGTTAATTAACTAAATAAGCGCAATATAGAAATATTCTAGCGAACGCCACATGACGGCAAACCACATGTCGTTGGTTGCGTTCAGTTGCGGTTAACCGGTCTGCTTTTAAATGTGTGGTTCTCGTTACTTTAAAAATCCTGTGTAGGAATCACTGCACAGGAAACGAGAACTGTTGGTGATAAGTGAACCATCTACGTAAACATGCTTCGATTTCATGTCAAATATAAGATACGCGACTTACTTTTTTTTTCAGCCTTGCCTGATGCGTTACTCCAACGAAACGACCCTGCTTTGTCTCATGGTACGTGCCTTTCCACGTATCCGTGTATCCTTTCGACGTATCCGTTTCTGTGAAAGGCATATCGCGTTGAATTCAGTTGCGAGGGCATTATAATACAAGCAGCGCATATAGCCAGCCCGAACTACGAAGCCTGGTTCTGATATGCGCGTATTGAACTGAAGAAGTCCAAACAGCGCAATAAGAGTAACGGGTGGTGGCTTTAGCTGAAAACGTGAACGACACGAACAAGATTGTGCATGTACAGATGCAGCTATAAATGATATTTAAGCCTGAGTGTCCGTATATTGCGTCTTCTTGAAGAACGATTTATTTTTATACAATGTGCTGCCAGCTTAAAATTATGCGCCAGCCACTGATGACGAGCTAGGACGCAGCTTTACGTTTGTACTTTTACCGCTCTGTGTTTAAAATATGCACGCATTTCATTTCTGAATTAACGAACGACTTTTGTCAGGGAATAAATATAAATAAATATATAAAACACTCTACAGGAGACAGTCATAATGACATTTTCTTGGTAAATGAAGTTCCCTAACAGGGATCGCTGTAAATTTATACCTCAGTTGCGTTTATTTCATAGTTTTCTTATATACTGAAAAGCGAAGCTAATCCCTTAATAGATAATTTTCGTTGCCATCCCATCTTCCGTGAATGTGAGTGCTGGGTATCAGTGGTTCAAACGGGGGGTATACATTTCTGCTAACGGTAAAGATTGCACGTGCGGACACGGCATCACAATGCAATAAATGTGCGCACTGGGCATATGACCTTTGCATAGGCTGACGCAGTATTGTCATTGAACATGTACAAAAACAATTCGAGATGTCTGCTGCACTGTTATCAATATAAAACGTATGTTGTAAATAGCCCCGGAGGCCCTTAAACTTTAGTAATTAATATTTCTTATAATCCTCAGTGCTCGGGGAAAAAAAGGTTAATTCTGCAAAATTGCAAAGCGGTGAATGAATTCGAGGTCTATATAACCCATTTTTGACAGGTTTGCTTATCTTTTATAAAATGGTAGGCTATATTGGCGGCGTTTCGGATTAAGGACTAAACACGTTATCTTCGTGATTCTGCAAGTCACGCGTATCAAGTGCGGACGATTTATTTAATGTGTTAAAGTCTTGACGCACAGTTTTCGAGCTCGTAACTTCGCTCTGAAAGTCTATTAAAGCACCCTGTTATCGCAGCATTTCTATAATATTCTATTTTCAAAACGAAAACGTGCCCGGTACATTTTGTTATTGCGCAGGAAACACCGATGGGCATCCCACCACCTGATGATGGTAATATCGTTGCATATTTATACCATGGAACACGTTTCATAGCATGCTGCTATAATGTAAGGCTTGGCAAAGCTAACACTGATGTATAATTTGCTTAAAAGACGCTTCGGTTATACCACGCCTTCGTGGAGGAGGCAACCATCCTTTAAACGTAAAATTTTCCGGCCGACGCAGCGCCTAGTACTTTTCCGTGATATTATTTGATTGTAGAAAGAATCAGAAGTAATTCCGCCATAGCGAGGATCTGGAGGCGGGTACCTTGGAGGTTGCCTATATAATACACAATTTTTTTCTGGCATTAGAACTGTGCACACTTCACTGCACGGTATTTAGTGAAGCGTTATTGTGTAAATTAAACTTCAGATGCAATTTCGAAACCTAGAGATGAAATGAAAGCAGAGAAGTAAAATTCAGAATTTTGACTTTTCAAATAGATTAATTTTGTGCGGGGTTTTTCGTAAGAAAGTATACAGGAAGGAAGATATCGTATGACAACCAGCTAGAACGCGTTTGCGAAGTATAGTAGTATATATGTACGTATATCAAGCGAGGCACCAAAGACTAATTGGAGTGCCTATCTCACGATTAAATCCTCTGCTCAAATTTAACAGTCGTCACTTCAGACAACACCGCGCTATTTTCATTCATTACGAATGGCCAACTCGCCCAACAGTATATTCTTCTAAGTAACTTCCCTTGCTGCAAAGGTTTCGTGGGAGATACGAGCACACCGCTTCCCACAGAAAAAAAAACCTGTGAAATATTGCGGGATTTAAAAAGGAAGATCGAACTTAGGTTATCTTATTTTCAAAAACATTCGTGTAGCATCCGAATTTTTCAGAATCCTTTTAAGGTGGGAATATGTGACAGTTGGAACTGGCTGATCTGCAGACAGACGATGAGCTCAAAGACACATTTGATGCTAAAGGCACTGGGAAGTTTTACGCAGGCTTCACAAACTCAAAGTTTTCGAGTTTGAAGAAACTAGCAGCAGCCATGATAACAGTGTTCGGTAGTACATACGTCTGCGAACAGACTTTTTTGAGAATGAAGTTCATCAAATGAAACTTGCGTACCCGACTAACCGATGAACACCTCCACGAATTTCTGAGTCTGTCGGAGAGCAACTCTGATGTATATATCTTCGAGTTTGCCAAGAATGGTCAGCACCAAAAGTCTCATAGAAACAGTTTTTTTCTTCTTTTGCTTGTAGCCAATGCTTGTAAATTTCAACTTCTGACATGCGTGCTGACACTAAACACGGTGTATATTGCAGTTTTTTAGATTATTGTCAATTCGCGGAATTTATTGTCTTCGCCTCGCACCTCCCCTCCCCCCCCCTCCCCCTTGTATTGCCGTGCGACCCCCGCCGGGTCGGCTTCATGCAACTCGGCCCTCTGCCTCAAAAGTTTGCCTACACCTTGGTTAGAAGCATGGCGAATAAGGGGCGAGAAATAATATGACACAAGCGCGTTTCTTTTGTCTGCTTGTAAATTTTTTTGTATCCCATTTGTTCGCGGCCCGAATTCGCCATGCGTGCAATAAGGTTTTGCTTCGAAGGAGAATTTGGGTTCAGTCTCTCTTATAACCGACAAAGTGGTTAATTTGGCAGTTTATCTCATTTGAAGTGCTCTCTACACCATCACCTGATCTCTAAAGAGTCAAACTTTTCCCATTCACATTTCCGCGATTTCCACGATTCGCACCCAGTTCTTAGGCGGACATCTTTGTCTTTCATAATCTTTGAAAGCCACTCCATTGTTATCTTCGCTAGTACTACTCTTCACTGATAATTTTTTTTTCTGTATAACTGCTGTCTATATACATTCGGTCTTCTAGAAAAAAGAAACATAATGTTATAGGAATCCCGATTCTTCGTTGTTCATATGAAACACCTGTTATCCACTTGTCCTGATAACTGTAGTTCTGTTTATCTACAAATGAGACGAGCCCATTCTTTTTTTATGTTTACCTTCAAATTCGAGGTCCAGGCCCTTTATACTTCCTGCTACTAAGTTAGCAGTCTGTATCCAGTAAGTTCATTACCTTTGTTCCTCCAATTTTCAGTCATGTTTCCTTGTCTTCGAAATCAGCGTTTCTCAGTACTTGTTCTGTACGCATAATGTATGTTAAGGTGCTGTTACAATGACAGGCAGCCTTACAATCATCATTTGCCCGTCGTCTCCGCTATCTCCTATATATGAATAAAAGCTGTATTGGTATGGCGCTAACATTTCGACAAGAGACTTCGGGTATCAAATGATGCGTCCTTTTCCTTGAGTATCGTACCTCAGGTCGTATGCCGTAATTTTTACACGTGGTTAAGCTACATTTACTGTTGCTCTCTAAATTAATATTGTCGCTTTCTGACTTTATTCTTATTTTTGTATTGCGGTACAGATACATATGATTATGAACGTTCTTGTAGGAATATTGCCAGTGCCAGATAATCTTAATTGGCATACATTTGACCGCAACGAGAGTCAAATCGCTCAATGTAATACCCGCATACACAACGGCAAATCCACCTTCACCCAATTCGGACGTCACCGGTATATCGTCCCCTTTCCAATAACGCAAATTCGAATGGCGTTTGAATATACATCTTGCCGTCGAACATTTGTTCATACCGTAAAAATTACATATACAATGATCACACACAGCACAGTCACCATACACCACAAAAAAAAAACCTGCTTTAACTTTTGTCATCTCAATTGAATACCTATGATACATATGGACAGACACAGTCTTGCGACTTTGAGACCTCTTTCTGTATCTGTGTATCTCATATGCAATGTATTGCGTGTAACTTCGAATAAATATATCTTGGATCTTGAAAGGCATTATACAACATATTAACATCATATATCTCTTATATACATAAACAATTACAATATACACTACAATATACGTTAACATTACAAAGATACTATGGTGGTTTTCTGTCAGACAATGCACCAATTCAGAGGCCCATGGAACTGCTCTCTCGGCACCCTTCTCCTCTCTTCTGCGGCGAACTTCTAATTCCTGCACCAACAATGACTGTCCCCTTGCCAGTATGACAGGAGTTAATTGCTTGTCAGCCAAAGCAACAGCGAGCTTTGCGAGCAGACAAACTTTACCGTGCAGATGCCGTCGCAGGCTTTAAGAATATCAGATGCGATTGGGAAATGGCTATAAGTACTCCCTTCGTCCAAAAACTCAACTGTGTGCACCTTTCTGAAATTAATCATACCTTCTATAAGAGTAGATATAGTTTGTGCAACGGTAGACACCCCAGTCTGCTAAGCGGGAGAACTTAAAAGGCGCGGAGAAGAGAGTTGAGTTGAATAAACTTTATTTAGAAAGCACTGAATTGAAGGAAATTCTTCGTTTCTTTTTTTCCTTTTTTGTAACAGATGACACTGAAGAGTCAGGAGACGAGCACACCACTACAGAGAGCGGCAAAGTAGACGATGAGGCTGGGGAGGCTGAGCACGGAGTTATTCCCGTGAGAAGGCAAGAGCTGGTGGACATCGTGTCGCACGCAAAGATCACCCGCGTCATCATCGGCTAGCAACTCGCGCGCCAAGTCACGGAATACCGCCCAACTGTGGTGCACAAAAAAAAAAGGTCACCGCAGTCAGAAAAGCTTCCACGAGCGCATTCACGCAGGAAGTGCATAAAACGACGGAACATTTAGTCATGCGGTTGAATAATAAATGAGTAGAAAAAGATGAACATCGCTTCTGCAATGACCTCATGCGGTGCGGATATCGCATCGGAATCCTTTGATTTTACAAGCTTTTTTTTTTGCAATTTTGTTGTTCTTTTTTGGAGGGGGGCAGGGTTGGAAGGCCAGCTCCAGCCGAAAATCTCCGACATACAGCTGAAGTGTGCCTGAAGGCTTTCACATGGCAGCAGTACACCTCCTATCGGCATGCAGCATTTGAAACACTAGACGTTTAGCGTATGTAATTGCAATGTTGCAAATCAACATGCAACGCACAAACGACATTCATCATCTATTAACATCGATACCGCATAGGGCATGCATTTGGGCAGGTTGGTTCACCACTGCGAGTAGAAAAAATTGTGGGACGCTTAATCTTCGCCTTTAAGAGCTAAAACGCGTTAAAACTGCGTTAAAACGACAGGACGAAGAAAGGACACAGACCATGGCGCTGACTAACACCTAAATGGGTTTTTTATTCCAGTCAGCATATAGACCAGATTTTTCTGAGCCTCGTAGCGCTAGTGTCAGCCGCGCCGCTACTCTCGACACCAGGCGCCGCCTGGTGGCGCAGACGACGGCGAGGGCTGCTGGGCCCGTATTCTCAAACGATCGCAAAAGGCGATAGTATCGCGTTTGGTGACGTAGAATTTGATGCGTTCAATAAGTAAAAAAAAGACTTGCCTGTGACGTCATTGTTGCAACTGGTCGTTGGTAGAACGAATGTCTCACAACACGGGAGTGAACGCACTGTACGAGCGCAGAGCAACCCGAGTACGGCGTTTTCGAGCGTGTGCTGCTGCTTCTACGCAGTGGCCAGGGTTGGCCGGCTTGGCTGTGGCTACTTGAAGTGTAAGACGTGTTGAAAGTGCTTTCAACGTTCTTTTGTTCGATTATTTAATGCACAGTATAATATTTAAAGAATGCTACTTTGCGTGATACGTATTTTCGTTGAGAGTTTAACGCGGCGTGCTCGGAGAGTTTCAGCTGTAGCGTGCAGCCGAAGCGACATCGTCTCAAGATCTCAACATGTTGCCGGCTCGCGATAAGCCACGCGAGCAACGCACGGTTCATGCTCCTGGGACGTTCAAACCACGAACAAACACGCGCTGGCATGAACGAGTGCTGATAACACCCCAAGGTAATGCTCGATGAAAGCTTCAGCGTAAAAAATGCTGCGTATATCCACCGAGGATTGAATACTAGAAGCTACCGCCTACGCCACTGAAATGCTAGACTTCACCACGAACCGACGGTTAACGGTGCCTTCGCTTATTGCAAATATGTCGAGAGCACCGTCGAGCACCATGACGCAAAATTGACGTCGGCGGAACTACCAGATGGCGCCCTAACTTTTCCGGTTTGCTCAATAGCCAATCAGCGCGCACCAAAGGCGATACTTTTGCGATTGTCGCCTTTTGGGAATACGGGCCCTGATGGCGGGAGGTGGTAGCCGTGCTTGCGTCGCGTGTTCGCTTGTGTCAGTGCTTTCAGAGCTGTTAGAAAGTAGCGGTCTCAGCTGCTTGCGCGCCGCATACTCGGAACGGCAGTGCAGTGTATAAAAATTCGCCCGGGTGGCACCGCGCCGTCGTTGGGTGCCCGAACAACGAGCGACAAAGGAAGCGGCTGATGCAACAGACCTGCGACGTTCACGAGAACTTGAGCGGCTGGTGTTTGTGTAGCATGTATTCTAGACGTTTTCAAGGCCCTTGATTTCAATAAGTAATAACTGAGCGAGTGCTCTTGCTCAGGAGACCATATTGTCTGCCCATTCAAACGGTTGCACTGCAAGTGCATGAGGTGAAACACGACCTCCTGTTCGATCAAAAAAATAAACTGAATTTATAGAATGGCAAAGACGAATTTCGAAATGACAAGCACAGTCTCCACGCACCTCACCAGATATTTCCTCAAACTGCGAAGCCAACTAATAAATGTTTCTCAATTTCGCCTGAAAACTTACACCGCGCCACCGCAGCTGCAGACTGGGGACAAGCTTCAGTTTTCAACACGCGGTTGTGTATGCTTGCTTCCCAAATACAAAATGCGGCCACCTTGGCTATCATTTTGTTCAAAAAGCCACAAGTAAACCTCGATGTAACGAACTGTATCACTTTTTGCAACTTCATGTCCATAGAACATATTTATTTTGAACCTCACAGCCGCGAGCCATGTCTACCTATGATTTCATAACAACGAAGTTTTACTGGGAACGCAAAGGAAGGCCGAGGTGATAAATCTTGATCCGGCTCAATCGTGATCGAAAGTGCCCATGCGACAGACAGGGGCGATCCTTCAAATGCAATTAAGTATATCCTGACCGAGGAATGCCAACCTTCGAATTGGAACACAAATATCAGCGGTAGAATTCAGAATTCTTTGATTTCTGAAGTGTCGTTTGTTAAGATGTCTTAACTTCCCCTATATAATAATAAGCATATCATAATGACTGACAAGAACTCACTTTTACGAACTATCTCACCGTAAGAGCGTTTCCTGAGTATAGTTCAGGGGCGTAGCCAGGGGGGGGGGGTCAAACCCCCCTCCCCCTCCCGAAATTTTTCGTTTTGCTTGCGTTATATACACGCGCACATACAAACGCACGCACGAACATACATAAAGTATGGTTGAACCCCCCCCCCCCCCCCCCCCGAAAAAAATTTCTGGCTACGCTCCTGGTATAGTTACTGGGCTTAAATTCATGCAGCTTTCTGTTAATACAGGTGCTGTTCGCTGTCGGATGGGATATGTTTAACACGACGACTGACGGGGGCGCACCTATTTTCGCGTGGCAACTTTTTCATTAATGCAAACGCTAGGTCTGATAGCAAAACTTGTTCGTAAAAGCAAACATTATAGTAAATTTTTCGGGTCACCGAGATGTGTGTTATTGTTTTCACCCCAATGACGTACAAAAGGTGAGAAGTCGAAATGCGGTAACAGTGCTCCTTTATTCAAAGTACGCCCATAGATCTCACGTACTCTCTTCACGAACGTCCTTTTTATAAAGCTGCTTGCCTCATGCATACTATCTGCGAAAAGCGTTACAGAGACCATCATTTCTCAAATAGGCTATCATTTTGCCATTGTCCTCGTTGGCCGCGAATGCTGGGTAGGTGGCCGTGATGGGTGGTGCTTGCTGTCATGTTTGAACAGCTCGATTTTATTCCCGGTGTTTCGACACATACTTTCTTTCTTAAACGCGACAACACGGCGTTTCCCCCATTTCCGGAGACCGAAGGACAAACGGAAAGAGTAAATAACAGTAAAGAGGGCAATACACGCGTCAAAATGCTTCCGCATTTTGCCCCTTTCCCGTAAAAATTGCGTGAGGTGGACTTTCTACTCGAATGGGTGGGTGAGAGAGGTTATTCGGAGAGTGGAAAGCACTTGACACTGGCTCAAGAACGTGGTGTATATAAAAGCCGTTACACACTTCTTGGGTCAAGACATTGACTCCAAGTCGCAAGCTCTGCAAGCACCGCACTCGGATACCACGCACTGCTTCCCCACAACCGCAACGGAACTATGAAGACCCTCGTAAGAATGATATTTCTCATTTGAACTCGATATGCAAGTCTCGCGATATTTATAGTGACCTAGCAAGGCATGTCCAGGCTTGAGCCAATGTTTCGAAAAGTGGCTGGTCTTCTGATTCACCACGTGTGGACAAGACACGTCTCCTTGGCGTGGCGGTGTGTCTAACCTGTACAATTCTTGATGGGCGACTGTCAATTCCTAGAAGGCTTCGCCGTCTGTGTGTGTAAAATAAAAGTAATTGTGTTTCTAGCTGAATACTGCCTAATGAGGCCCTTCTTTGTCAGCTTTGTTGCTTAAAAGCTACAGTTATTTAATCTCAGTACTGTTGTGTTATAGTGTATTACCCTTATTATACACCTTATGTACAATCCTGAAAAGGGTCTTTAAGGGACAATAAATGATGATGATTATACTGTTATATTATACGCATATACATGTACCCAAATGATTCGGACGCGAACAACATTATTATTTTTCTGTGCCCCGAGCTGGTGTGACTTATATCTGCAATCCTTACGCTGAAGTCGTGCAACGTTGCTAACGAAATTTGCAGTAATCAGCTAAATGCTGTAAATAAGAACTGCGCCGCTTAGGATTTCATAGCACAACCTTATTTCTTTTACAGTTGTCACTGCTCAGTCTATTCATTGCCATCGCTGTTGTGGCAGCTGGCTACGGCTATGGTGGGTACGGAGGATACGGAGGCTATGGCGGATACGGCGGCTACGGCGGATACGGTGGATACGGTGGCTACGGGGGATATGGCGGCTACGGCGGCTATGGTCTCGGCGGTTACGGCGGCTATGGTGGATACGGAGGCTACGGTGGATACGGTGGCTACGGTGGTTATGGAGGCTACGGAGGCTATGGTGGCTATGGAGGATACGGACGCGGCTTCTATGGATAGACATGTCAGAGAAGCGTCATTATTTTGTGTAAATAAACGCACCTACCAATGATTGCAGTTATCTTAAATTTCTTTTGTTTCAATTGGGAAGTGAATATGTAGCCGCACCGTTGCAAGACGTCGCAACAGCTCCAGTTGCGGAAAAATACCGCCTAGACTTGCAGTTCGTTCACAAGCTTGGTCTTCTCCTTCTTTGAGGTTGTGGAGAGAGTGAGCAAATCGTGCATCATAACGCTGCTAAGTAAGGCAGCTGCTGTCCTGAGGAAAACAAGACATACTGTTGGAACGTTGGCTCCTGGCGATATTCGCTGTTCAAGGATTTCTAGTCACCTCAAACCTATATCATTCCCTGAATTGGAATCGTGTTGGAATGCATAATATTGCAGGACAATCGAGCATGTAAAATGTTTGCTAGCGTGTAGCTACTGCTCTTTTATTATGAAAGAGCCCTGGACACCCCGACCACTCATCACGAAAAAACATGTAATGCATCCAAATGCATTAAGCAGAGCTGTAGTCAGGTACCGACGGCTCACTGGATAAAAGAATTTGTTTCGAACTTCCACAGTCCGGTATACATTTAGGCCACCCGTAAGGATATCACAATATTAATCACGATTGCGTTATTATCTAGTAACGTTTTTAGCTGACCTACAATTGTTGCAGCTTCTTTAGATGTGCAGCTTCATGATCGGAACATTAGGAATCATCATAAAGCGACTTTTTAAACTCTGTGCGTACGTGTGAGCACTTGACCGCATTGCACATTCAGTTTTTTGGCGTTCTTAAAAACATTCGTGCATGACCTGTCCTTTTCTTTTGTTGTGTGTGTGAATGGTGTTCTCGGAAACGAATGGAAGGTAGCACTGTCAACAATATTGATCGCATGCAATTTTGAAGGAGAGAAAGGTGTGGGAAGGGGTTGAAGTGTATAAGCATTCGGATGAAAAATTTTAATGTCTGCATAATCATGAGCATAATTTGCTTTGCTAGTAGCTCCGCTAACGGCGCCCTGTCGTCACTCAAAACGGTTCAATGCCTGAGATTCGCACGTGAAAGGCGCCGTAAGATGCACTGTTAGCACTATGCATGCTCATCCAATAACCCGGAATTCGACCATTTTGCTTCCCGGCAAGCGGTTCTGCGTGCTCTTTTGAGACCAGGTTCTTCGGTGGCAACGACACTGGCGGGCCTGATGCCAGGCCTCCAGTCTATATATTAAAAAGCAAGCAACCATGAATCGAGGCAGTGTAGCAAACTCTCTACTTACCCATTCTTGAGCAGCGCACAAGGCAACACACGAGAGAGAACACTGGACAAGCGCTGGTCTAACAACTGAAGGTTTGTTCGAAGGACGCAAACATATGCAGTGAATCACGTGAGTTAATACACATAAAAGCACACTTGCCTAAGAGCCGTTCATGAATACAATCTCTTGTTCAGAGAGTGAAACCGAAGGTTGACGGATGCAGTTATCATTCCTAAAGATGCGGTACGCCTCAGTCATCTCTCTTGCCCTTTGATCATGATGCTGTATGGTGATTGTGTCTCCTGTGAGCAAAGGCGCGCGGCCACCTTCTCTCCAGTGTATCGCAAGATGGGATGACGTTCCTGACTTCAAGAAATTAACATGCTCTCTTAATAAATTCTGAATGCAACGGCCGCTCTGGCCTACTCACACGCTGCCACACGTGCAAGAATCCTATATACCACCCGGGAACAACAGGTGGTATATTTGCTTAACTGGTGGTATCAATGCTTAGCAGAGCGAGCAGTATCATTTGCTCCCACATTTGTGCTTGCCCGTATATCAGTTTCTCCGCGCACAAACTACGCATTGTTTTGCCAACTGTAAAAGCAACGTTAACACCAACGTTCCCGCCACTTTTTTCAACCTGTGCGATATCAAATGCGCATAGAAAATCACCGCAACCCCCCCCCCCCCCTTTTTTTTTTGGCACCCACACTCTGTGCGGCAGATGGTTCGTTGCGGTTTCTCTACTCCACACCTATTCTAACCCATCACCCGCCACTGCGACTCTTGAATGACGAAGAAATCGTTCCGCATTGGAAAGCAGGTAAATATCGGCGGGTAAGAAACATCTGATAGTGCGTGAAGAACGCAGTAATTCTGACTGCAAACCATCGCATTGATCGGTCTTGTACAATTGTGATGTTGGACGTACTAGGGCCGAAGGTGGCTGATATATTGCTGGCAGCTCTTGAAATAAAGCACAGTGGGGCGTTCCAGACGAGGTTGGGACAGGAAGCGCCGCACTGGTGTTGGTCATTGTGTTCAAAAAAGATGTCACAGTTGCGCCGGAAATGCAAAGCGTTGACAGCGACAGCAATGTAGTGGCCAACTACACGGAGAGAGGCTTATGGTATCGGCCCTCTCTGGGGCAGTACACATTGTTTGCAAACAAGTTTACTAGCATGACTCCAGGCATGCACACGCAAACATTGATATACCTTGTTGGCGGTGAACACTAGCTCCGACGTCACTTTCGTGAGAAATGTCACCGACAGAAGTGAGCAAAGGCATGGCGTTACATATCGCTTCGCGTACTTACGTTTCCCCGCAGGCACAACGGAGCTGACATGCGATGGCTGGCTTGCTTTTTGCTTTTTTTTTCGTCACTGTTTGGTCTGTGCACCTGTCGTCACACCATATGCGAATTGCGTATCGAGAGGGGTTGTTGAAAGCTGTCTACCCATTACAAAGGGATCAGCTTTAAACCGCCACCATCATTATCATCCACAGCATCAACAAAGGCGTTCGCGTCACTTGGCCTAAAGTCACATGACCACACCGGCACCTCGTCGAAAAAGGAAAAGATGAAGAATAAGAAGATTCGAGTGAGTGAGTGAGTGAGTGAGTGAGTGAGGGTAGTGAGTTGATGGGAGTGAGTGAGTGAGTGATGTGAGTGAGTGATGATGAGTGAGTGAGTGAGTGAGTGAGTGAGTGAGGTGAGTGAGTGGAGAGTGAGTGAGTGAGTGAGTGAGTGAGTGAGTGAGTGAGGTGTGAGTGAGTGAGTGAGTGAGTGAGAACCAGAGGCGTAGCCAGAAATTTTTTTTTTGGGGGGGGGGTTCAACCATACTTTATGTATGTTCGTGCGTGCGTTTGTATGTGTGCGTGCCTATATACGCAAGCAAACTGAAAAATTTCGGGGGGGTTTGAAACCCCCCCAACCCCCCCCCCCCTTGGCTACGCCCCTGGTGAGAACTTTATTGTGGTCCAAAAGTGGCAGAAGCTGAACGCGACTAGAGGTCCCGCTAGCTCAGCCAGGTGGCTCTACCCAGGAAGGGGTCAGAAGCTGGAGCCTCTCGGCGATGTCGCGGGCCCTCTGGACTGCCAGGAGTTCTTTGCTGAGCTCCACGCTGCGCACGGCAGCCTCCCAGCAGGGTCTGTCTGATAATCCTGACCCCGAATTAAAGGGGCACAGCCAGAGCACATGTTCGAAATTGCAGTTCACGTGATTACAGTGCTGACAGTGAGGTGAAAAGTCCGGATCGATTCTGTTTAGCGTGGCTGGAGTTTTTGTTGTGGCTACGTTTTTGTTGTAGTTGTCGTAGTGTGACCGCTTGCGCTTTATTCGCTTTAGGGTGCGGATGGGGGAAGAGCCTGCGCCCTAGTTTGTGAGCTGAGGTGATCTCGTGGAATGATATTAATAAGGGAACGGAGATGCGTGGACTTTAAGAAGATTCGCGGAAGTGCCCAATGAAAGGGCATGGAAGGTGAAAAAACTTTCGCCTTGATGTCTCTTAGGAAGGACCTAAGGACCCCGGCAAGATTTGGGGGAGGGGGGTGGGGTTTGCTCGCTGCCTTTATATAGTATAATGTAGTGACTTCTTTAAAGGGCACAATGGTTGTAACTCATTATTTGGCCTGGCAATAAGAATATGTCTATTCCACTTCTGGTGAAATTCATTTATGATTGAGTGTGTTTCCGTGATTGTTTAGTACCTGTGTTTTCATTGGATTGAGTTCTATGGAGAAAGCACAATAGTCGATGCCAACTGAAAACCACCTCGAAACCATTTGTGCATCATATATTTTAAAAAAACACTCTCGCTTAAGAATTTTTTGTGTAATACAGGCCCTGATATTCTCACCATATATACTTAATTCTGCTTTCTTTTGCCGCCCGTACCGGGTACTATTTCGCTTTATTCTTAAATGCCATTGAAAATCAAGGAATCAAGGGAAATTGTGTGCAGAGCTGTCTAGTAGGTAGGCATATGCTATGTTTCACTTGTCATTTCATTAGTCACTGCATATATATATTTGGCATTTTATTTTATCCTTCGTTTAGCGTCTTTCGTCGTAAACCGACTTGATATGTATATTTCGTTTTACTGCGTCACAGCTGTTCATTTTCTCGCCGTTTCTTTGAAGTGGTTTGACTGTGCTGATACGGGTACCCCACGTACCGCCAATAAATGTGAATTGAGAGCGGTATCCGCATGTGCCTTTCATTTCACTATTTTACAGCGAAAGCTGTTATGAGATCTCAACAGCAGCCGTTTTTGGCCCCGCCACCACCGCCGGTGTCCGTAACTGCTATCGCGCATAAGAAAAAAAAAAAACGAAATAAGTAAAATAAAGTTAGAGTTTCGCCGCAAGGGCGAAGCAATGAATGCGATAGCAAGAAATCGAAATGTCACACGATGAATCAGAAGCAGCTCGATACTTCCAGCGTGCCACTTAAGCACAAAGAAGGACGCCCGAGAAGAACGCACAGACATGCACAGGGCAAGCGTGAACTAACAACTGTCACAGTTGTTACGCCTATGTGCTTGAGCAACACGCTGCAAGTGTCGACAATGGAGAATCAGACGCTTGCTTGCTTGCTTGCTTGCTTCCTTGACCCTTAGTTCTTGGCTCTTACCCACTACGGGGGATTGGGATTCTTTTAAACTGCGGCGCGTGCAGTGACACTCTGCGTCTCCTACCACAAGGGGTGTCTGATGCAAGTTGTGCCCGGTGTTCTTCGACTTTTTTTTAAATGAAAAGCATTTCTTAAGGAACATTTGGCACTTTGAGCGTTTCTATCTATCATTCTATCTATCTATTATCTATCTATCTATCTATCTTCTATTATATCTATCTATCTATCTATATCTATCTATCTATCTATCTATCTATCTATCTATCTATCTATCTATATATCTATCTAATCTATCTATTATCTATATCTATCTAGCCGGCTACGTCTGGGTGCTCTCATGATCGCCTCCTTAACTTGGTTTAGACAAATATTGGCATGGTAGGGTAAGAGGATTTGACGAATATGACTGTCGGGTGATGACATGAATAACGTGAAAATCCGGTCGCATACGTCGTCAAACCCTTTCCTCCAGACACGTGTGGTACATACCCGTTTACCACAGGCCGCGGTGTACGGGTATGCGCCACAGGTGATTGACAGCTTATATCTACCCAGGAACGGCGAAAACAGACATTGATAATTTAAATGCGAGAGCGTTAAGCAAAACTGACATCCCAGCAGGAATTGAACCCAAGCATTCTGCCTGGCAATCAGGTATTCTACCACAGAGCCACGCCAGCTCTATAAACTGGTTTGAAAAACAGCCCATGGAGTCGTAATGGCGGTGCAACGTCAATTTTGGTTGTGGTGCTGGCTATCTAATTTTACAAGAAAGCAATAAACAGTACAAATGTACTGCTACGATACAGGCGTCGTATGAGATTCACGTCTGTGGTTTCAGACGCACTTCATCGACGAGCAACTCATCGCTGCACAATGAAGGCCCTTCCGCACTCGTCGTGGAACTTGCCGCGAGAACACAAAACAACGAACACGGACAAACCAGCTCCACACACGCAGCTGCATGCCAAGACGCGCATGAAGACGCGCATGAAGACGCGCATGAAGACGCGGTGTCGACAGACGGCGACGGCGACGACAAAAATCAGCCGAGAGTGTCCATATAATTGCTATCGCAATAAAAAAACGCCAGGCCTACGCGTAAAGCGCAGCAGTCACAGCGAAAGCTGGAAGAGAGCAATTCACATGGTGTCATGCCTGGTTACATAATTCGCGTTGTGTGACGTCTGGTTGTTATTTTACTCTTCTACCACGCTATATTACATACGTTAATGTGGTTGCTTGCTGACATGGAACCTGTATAGGGTCTTTTTGCAACGCAAGTTCAAGCACCGGCAGAGCTCTGAGGTAGAATACTGGGCTCCCACGTAGAGGGCCCAGGTTCCTACCCCGTTCCATCCTGGATATTTCATCTTGTTTCGTTTTTTCTTCGTATTTTGCGCGATAGCGGTTACGGACTCCTGCGGCGGCGGCGGACAACTACGGCGCCAAAGACGGCCGTTGAAATGATCGCATAACAGCTTTCGCTGAAATATCCAGAATGAAACGGGGTTCGAACCTGGGCCCTCTACGTGGGGGTCCAGTATTCTACCACGTAGCCATGCCGGTGCTTGAAACTCCGGTGCAAAAAGACCCTATACAGGCTTCATGTCGGGCAGCAACCCCATTAGCATATGTAATATAGCGTGGTAGAAGAGCTAAATAACAACCAGGAGTCACACAAGGCGAATTCTGTAACCATTAATTTAATTATTGTCTGGGGTTTAACGTCCCAAAACCACGATACGATTATGAGAGACGCCGTAGTGGAGGGCTCCGGAAATTTCGACCACCTGGGGTACTTTAACGTGGACCTAAATTTAAGTACACGGGCCTCAAACATTTTCGCCTCATCGAAAATGCAGCCGCCGCGGCCGGGATTCGATCCCAAATTCTGTAACCATGGCGTCACACAATGCGAATTGCACAACAAGTGGGTCGTTGAATGCTTCCGACACATTACAAAGGGCTCAGCCATAATTCTTCATCGTCATCAGCCACAGCATCAACAAAGTGCGCATAATGCCTACATGTGTTTAGCGGATACCACGGTTCTCCGCAGAATGACGAAAAATGGCATAGTGGCTGCTTCCCTACTTCACAAAAATTATGATGATTTATAGCGTAGTGGTACCTCGCAAGTGTACTTGTATTAGTTGCCAAGGAAGCCCACAAGGCCCCCATGATCAATTTCCTCAGGGCCTGAATAAAGTTCTTTCCATCGCTCTCTCTCTTTCTCACGTTAACGTATGTTATATAGCGTGGTAGGAGAGTGAAGTAACGACCGGACGTCACACGATGCGAATTACGTAACTAGTCGGTCGTTTAAAGCTTCCAACCCATTACAAAGGGCTCAAGCATAAATCTTCATCGTCATTAGCCGCCGTGTCAACAAAGTGCACATAATGCCTTACAGATGTGTAGCGGGTATCTCGCTTCTCCGCGGAATGACGAATAATGGCGCAGTGGGTGCTTTCCAACTTCACAAAAATTATGACTCATGGCATAGTGGGTACCTTGCATGTGTACTTGTATTATTAGCCCCAAGAGAGTTTACAACGGGCTCTATAAATACCGCTGTTCCAGCTCTCACTGTGACTGTGCTACGCTTTCTGCGCAGGGTTGTCGTTTTTTAGGGGCGAAGCTCCTTAAGGCGGCACCCGTTCGTCCCTCGTAGTCGTCATCGTCGTAGTAGTCCGTAACAAGTCTTACGCTTTGACCTCCAAGGTGGTGCCGGTGGGAGATTTCTCCTGTGCGTTGTTGAACAATAAAAAATTCGCAGCGTGCGCGTTAACTAAAAGCCGAATTCTTCTGTCTCTCATTCCCCATTAGCAGCCATTGGCATGTTCCAGTAGGAAACGTTAGTAGAAGTAGAAGTGTAAGTGTTAGCTAAAAGCCGACTTCTTCTGTCTCTCATTCCCATTAGCAGCCATTGTTTACCTCCAAGGTAGTGCCTGGTGAGATTTCTCCTGTGCGTGATTAAACAATAAAATTTTGTTCAAACGCCGTTGATTGATGAAATAAACCAACGAAAGACGCCAGATGTTTTGTAAAAGCAGAACGAAAGAACGCCAGATGTTTTTCTTAAAGTGTAGTAGTAGTAGTTGTATGTAGCCACCTCGCCCGATCGTCAACGGGCGAGGTGGACCGGCAACGGCGCGAGGACCCTGCCGTACGAGAGTTAAATCACACTAAAAGACATACTTTGCGGGCGATACACTCTAGTGAGCTTTCAACTTTTCGTCTTAATGTACATGATAAGAAATTATTTCTACGAAAAACGCAGGCACACCTTGAGCAATATATTTGGTTTTGGGACGCTAAATGGAACCATGAGGCGATGCGAAGCCGGAGCACTTGCACGATCGCGTTCCGTTGGCTTTCGTTGGGCATGCTACCGACCTCGCGTCGTGGAACGCGCGTCCTGTCTTCCCTCTAGCCTTGCCTTTAATTCGCACAGGGCGAGCGGGGAATGCGGGTCGCTCTTGGCGCTCTTTCGCTCGGGAGCGGACTT
>NC_051178.1:87093018-87213017 GCF_013339695.2 Rhipicephalus sanguineus
GCTCGAAACTCGCGTGCATGCGGTTTGGCCTTTAAACAGCTCCGCGTTTAAAAATGACGTGAAAGGTCCGACTGCGTAAAGTTATCGGCAGAATTGGCGCCCCCCTTTAAATCTCCTCCTGCCCCCCGTAACCCTCCTCCCTTCCCCCCTCCCCCCGCTCTATCGCCTATGGCTCTGGCATGTGGGCAAACTATAGCTGGACTCGATTGTCTGTACGCACATATCATTGCCGTAACCGTTCAGCTAGTACCAGATGATTGGCGAGCCGGGATAGTGTTCCTCGTGCGCCAATGGACATGGGAGGTAGCCGTGGGTGATTCAGTTGTCCCTGCGCTACCTGTGGCATAGGGGTCCAGGTGGGCTTTCAGTTCAACAGTGAGGGATTTAGACACGAAGATTAATGCGAGCGCCTCCCATATCTTGTGCGTGTACAAGAAGGGTGACGCTCATACCGGACGGTCAGAATGAAAATCTGCATGAAAGGCGTGAGTGCGAAAACGGGCGCGTCTCGTGCCGGCCCTTTCTTGTGAAAGTACTTGCCGGAGAGCAAGGCAGCCCCCACATCCTGGTATTTCCTGGGAGCGGCGTCGTAAGTCCCTGTATGGTTTGGCCAGTGCCGTGGCTATTTGGCGAGCACTTCGAGTGTTCGCGGCCGTGGAGTTACTGAGCAGGCCGATACCCTTGTCATGCTGGTAACAGCCGTTCTTCTTCATATTGCAATATACAATGGCATGTTCTACTATACTTTTACATACAGTTTACAGCGGTTTTGCGTGTTACCACTAGAGGACGTCACACGACATCATCGCAGTAAACACATTCATCTGGAACCGGACTGCGGCAGTGTTGCACGTTTGCAGAATGCATAATCTTAAACAGCTTTCCTGGAACGCAGACGAAGCAGACAAAAAGCGCGCCTGTGTTTCTGTCCTTCGTCCTCTCTCCTTTACGTAGTTAAAAATTTTGTTGAACCTATGCATGTTGTCGCATGCTGTCGAGCGTTGTCGAGCATGTTGTCGAGGTGCTGTAAATACACCGTGCGAGCGTTTACCACACTAACGCAAAAAAAGAGAGAAGTGTTTCGTCTTTAGATGACCGTGCAATTTGAGCACCACTCTTCCAATCAAACACCATACTAGACGCCTTTAGGCGCTAGGAAGTCCGACAGTTTTTTTTTTTTTTTTTTTCAATTACTAACCTGCAAATGACTGAGCAATAGGAATTTGCTTAATTAGATGAAACTAAGAGCGCTGCGTGTTAGCGAAAAGTAATAATTAAAGAACCGATGGAATATGAAGACGTGCATTGAAGTTGTGGCTATAGGAGTCAAACAAGAGCTATAGGGAGCTTTAGATTCAACGATGTAGGAAGACTTCCTTTGAAGCGAGAGATTGAGGCAGCGTGACCGCACAGAAAACGTTGTAGCGCATCTCCACAAAGAGGCGCAAGTACTGCGTTCACTCGTCCAACACGAGATATCACTTCTAGGTGTAACTGTATCGTAAACCCGAAAGCTATCGCGTCTTCCAAAATGTTGGATGCAAATTTGGGATTCCTAACGGCATGCACACTTCCAGCGTCCTTACATCTCGAATGCATCAATGACACGCCCGGCGCGCACCAGAGAACCACCACTAAAGTTGTGGTGTCGGTTGCATGTGGTAGCTGCGATGCATATGGGTACTGTTGCTCGTTTTCTCAAATTTTCGAGTCAAAATTGGCAAAGGACAAGAGAAATGATTTCAACCGTGTCTTTCGTGCACTAATGTTATTTCAAGAAGTACAAAACATTATTTTGCATTGTATGAGCTCCCATGTGCAGTCGGGCCCCGTTCTGAGTAGTGGTTCCTTCTTCGCGAACGTGGCGGCTGCAGTCTCACTTGTGCGCTATCTTTCCCGGGTGGGCTTTTATGACAAAGGAACGAAGTAGGTGGCGTCGAACTCGCTTTGAAGAGTGCGTAAGGTGTGTGGTAATAGTGCAAGCATGAACTCTGTAAATAACAGGACGGCTACATTTACTGATGTCGACGAGCGCGCCCTGTACAAGTGCATTGCGGAACACACACGGCGAGGTGCCGCATCTGGACGCGCGCAGTTCGCGGCTGCAGAAATAACGAAAATTGCTCCACAGCATACGCTCATGGAATGCACATACGTTCGCTCATCTGAAGATACCTTTGTCACGCTGGTATTCACGAATTTAGCGCGAGCGAAGAGGGCGCACGTTTATAATTTTTCTAGCGGCACGACACGGTGAACCGGAGAATTCGGAGCCGAGGGTGTTTACGTCGATCGGCTCGGCCTGCATGACGCCCCACAAATTATGTATTGACCTTCCACAAGAGCAAACACACGCCGATGGTACAAAAACAGAAGTTGGAAGTTGTGCCGACGGGTTACCAGCCGCTTTGTACATACATTGGTACATATATAAGCCCACGAAAAAAGCAAGCTTGCAAGTGGTGGCGCTGTGGTGTAATGGTTATAGTGCTTGCTTTAAGTGCGTGTGGTCGCGAGTTCGATTCCTGTGTCGTGCGTACTTGTATGCAAATGTCATGATTGTGCATAAATACTTTGATGTCCATTTTCTATTATGTCCTAGTGATGAATAGTAGCGGAAATTGGCCGGTAAACAAAGTATACTGCCTAAAATATACTTTTCTTTTCATTTCGCGACCGCTCTAGGGCCTCGTATGAAAGGAGGCTTTAACAGCTCTCAAAAGAAGCAGAAAAACTCTCAATGCGCTCTGTTCAAGCCCCCAAAATGGGTTACATAAAAACACCAACTTTACCTCCAAAAGGAGGCTTTAAAAGCTCTCAAAAGAACCAGAAAAACTTCCAATGCGCTCCGTTCAAGCCCTCAAAATGAGTTCAATAAAAACACAAATTTACCTCCTTAGTTCCGTCTAATCACTCCCTTAAAGGATGTAAATAAAACCTCGTTTTGAAGGGGGTTTTGCGTGGTACATTTTGGATGCACGTTATGCGTCGAGCCCGAAACTCCCTAAAAGGCTCAAACCCGTTTGCAGTGTGGTGGAACAAACACCTTTAGGAATGCTCCGGAATTTAGGAATTTTTTTCCCGATTATACACATGTCGTACATTCAAATTCCGCAGTGAAGCAATTTGACCATCTGGGTAAGTACCAACAGCGGATCTGTTTAAGCTCAGCGAACCCCCGATTCGCCTTCGCAATAACTATCATCATCATGCCACCGCGCTCTCCAGCTGCACCGACTTGAACGGCGTCGGAAGCAATAACTCGGATGAGCCAGAGAACGAGTACAGAGAGATAGACAGAGTGAGAAATAAAAAAAAAACAAAGCAAGAGACATATAAAGAAAGAAAGGGAAGAAAGAGAAAGAAGGTAAAAAGATAGATAATGAAATAGAGGACGAGATAGAAAGAAACACAAACAAAAAAGAGATATAAAAAACTGATCGAGATAGAAACACAAAGACGGAAAGAAAGAAATTGAGAGCGAGAAAGAGATAGAAAGAAAGAGGAACTGAGAAATAGAAAGAAGCAGAAAGAAAGGGAAGGAAGGCAAAAAATATAGAAAGGCCGAGAAAGAGATGGAAGAAAATACATACAGAGAGAAAAAACTCGAAACAGAGACAAAAAGAGATAAGAAACGGAAAGAAAGAAATAATTAAGAGAGAGTAAAAAGGTAATGCAAGAAACAGAAAGAGCGACAAAAAGAGAGAAAGAAATAGATATCGAGAGAAAGAACGAAATAGAAAGGGAACAGAGAAAGAAGAACAAAGAAACAGAAAAAAACTTGATGGACACTTGAGCTTCGCCTTGAAGAGTAGAACGCGATAGCGTAATCTGGACACGTTCCAATCGCCTTCTCAATTCCTAGCCTAGCATCCCGTCCCGGTAGACACCGCAACCGTGCCGCTAGCAAAGGAGCATCTGCGCGCATAACATTGGCTGTTTCAAGCTATCCTGGAATGCTTACAGCAACTGCAGTTGCGAAGTGCCCACTACGCCATAATTTTCTCTTCTGCGAATTGGCGAAGTACCCACCACGCGTCCGTAAGGCAACACGCGCATCTATGAAGCTGCAAACTTTCTTGATGCTGTTGCTATAATTATGATCAATTACTCCCGTGCGTTTTGTAAATTGGGGCCCTTAAACCAACCAATCGTTGCACAATTCACTTCTTTTGACGCCTGGCGCGATTTTACGCTTCTGCCACGCAATATTACATGCGTTAAGGAGAATTGTCGCGCTACATGACATTCGTATACCGTTTCTTCAAGAAACTGCTTCAAGCAGCACAGGCGTGGCTCTGGAGTAGAAGACTTGCTTTCCACGCTAAAGTCCTGGGTTCAATTCTCACTCTAACTGAATATTTTTAATATTTAATAAGGCGAAAGCTTCAGATGCCTCATCAAACGCGAAAATTAACCGACGGCGTCGGCGTCCGGTGGCGTCGGGGACGAGTGATGCGAGAAATCATCATCACGCGATGACGTCGCCATTACACGTCATAATGACGTCACAGATCGTCAAAATAATTGATGTCATCATGACGTCACTGTGACGTAACGTCACGTGATTACATCACATGACATCGTAACTTTCTCAAAGGTGGGCCGATCACGGAGGCAGTGCAAAACTATGTGAGGGGCCTCCGATCCTGGAGGCACTGCATAACCACGTCAGGTGCAGAAAGCGTTCAGTGGGTGGCGGTGCAGCATCAGTACATCGACTGAGAAGAAATAGTAGATGGCTTTCGCATTAGCGTCGGCTTAGGTGACTGCTTGAGTTTTTTATTTGGATTTATTTCTAATTTTTGCTCACAATCAACGCTGATTTTTCGCTCACAAACAGCGACGCCGACGCCGAGATTTCTGTAAATCCAACTCTTTCAGCTCATCACGTTAAAATATATCGAAACAAGGAAGGCCGCCCAGCTTCGCTGTCGGTTGCAGCCTTGCGCTACTATAGTGCAAGCAGCGCCATTTTCTTTTTCGAAAAAGATCGACCCTCAAAAGGTTAACGTGTGTACACACGGGAATGTTTACTGGGTGTTCTTAGAAGAAAGACTGACGATTCAGAGTGCTGTGTACTCTCTTACGAGAGAGCCATAAGCCATCACACAACCCGTGTACTGGTAACGACGTATGTGGCAACAGCTGCGCCGTCGATGGAGCCAATAAATATGGGCACGCGTAGCTAAAGCCATCATCAATAGCCACCGTACACGACCTGGTTATGCAGCAGTGTTCTGCTGCCTATCCAAATCGCTTTACTCATAACCTGCACAATATAAAGTACTGAAAAACAGAAACTATGTATTCATTTTATCCTGTAACCAAACGACCGCAAAATAATGAAGATGCCTGGAGTGGTGCCGTTTAAATGTTTCATACATTTAAATTCTTAGCGGCTACGAATGCCGCACCCAACGCCTCCTTGGCCCACCAAGCAAGGGGCAAGTTCAACCAGGAGACATAAAGGGCCCCTCACCCGGTTTGACAATTTTAGATGCGAAGTATCTTAAGGCGGAGCTCAATCCGGTGGTGGTGGTGGTGGTGGTGGTGGTGTGCGACGTGACCAACCTTACTGCGCATGCGCATACCCTCTCCACACACCTCCTCTCCGCTCACCCTCTCCCCTTCCCCTCTCCACTTCCCTCTTCCATACCCCTCTCCCCTCCCTCCCCTCGCCACCTTCCCTCTCCCCTTCCCCTCTCCACTTTCCATCTCCTCTCCCCCTCTCCCATACCCCTCTCCCCTCCCCCTTTCCACTCTTCCTCTGAAACGCGGGCTAGACATGCCGAAATTCTCTCCTGCGCAACGCCGCGATAAGCTCGAGCGCATGCGCGTCCCCTCCCCTTCTCCCTCCTCTCCTACGCTGCCCCCTCTCGCCCGCCTGTCGACCGCGTTCCCCGCTCGCCCTGTGAGAATTAACGGCCAGGCTAGATGGAAGATACGACGCGCGTAGCGTCCCTCTTCGCGTTCCACGACGCGAGGTCGGTAGCATGCCCAACGAACGCCAACGGAACGCGATCGTGCAAGTGCTCCGGCTTCGCATCGCCTCATGATCCCCTTTAGCGGGAGATGGTGTAATTTTTTAGCTAACGAGCGCAATGCATACACTGGGCGTTTACGATCACGTATGCCAAAATTTGCAACGCTACGCGCCGCGGAAACGGCTCAAATTTAAAGGTGAACGCTGCTTGCCCTTCCTCTCGCGGGCGCGCGCACAGAGAATGAGGGGATGACATACATGAGAAAATGGCCCTACGTAGATGGTAGTGCTGTGACGTCGCTCCTCTACGTAGACGACTGTTCTCTGACCTCGCCAACAGTAGCACGTGACACTGCGATAATTATTTGACACGACATGTGTAGTTTGTGTAATTTGTTGCTTGAATAGATTGATAAAACTTGAGAGATATAATGAGACACACAAAGGGAATGTGTGCGTCTTTATCTTTTTTTTTCCTGAATTGCAGTGAGATGCGGGGCTAATGTGCCTCCGTTTCCCATGCGTTCGTGTCCCCGCGGTTAGCGCATCGAGCAGACGCCAGCCTTGGAAACGAAAGTAATGTTCTGGCGCGTTCGAGCACTCATTATGCTCACTTATTCTACCGCGTTCAAGTAAACGTTAATGCGGCACTAGCTCATGATACCGCCACTCTTTTTCCCGTACAAATGTCTCAACTTTCATGCCCGTCCTGCAGAAACAGGCAGTACACCACAGAGAACGCCGACAAAACGCCCACGGCCGCTACATAAAAAAAAGGTAGCGGCCGTGCAATGCCGCTCGCGTGCTCGGGCTGGCTCGGGCACGTCATGCGCACGTGACCATGCATGCGCGTGACGTGTTCATGCGTATGTGTCAAGTGAAGAGGGCAGGGAAGGGATTTGGCTTGCTAAGGCTACACGGGGCGAGTGGCTAGGGTTTGAAACTCGCCTCCTCGCATCATGCTTTCGCGCCGCTACAAATTATTGCTTTTCTCAGCTCTTAATGAACCGATTTGAAAAATTCTTGCGGCATAATGCTCTTCATTCGTCACACAACTTCCAGCGTCTAACTAAAACTTGCTATGTGACCTGGTGAGGAGCCCTTTAACTAATAGCCATCACAATCAATCAATCCATCAATCAATCAATCGATCCATCAATCAACCAATCAATCATAAACAGAATGCATAATCGTGCTCCGGCCGAAGTGTGTGTTACGTGCGCCCAATTTAAACGGCGAGACCTCTCAAGCCTCTATGCCACGTCGTCATACGGCTCGTAAGCTTCACGTGTATGATACAATAACCATTTTTAGATGCGAATGTTCTTATGGCGGAGTTCAATCCGGTGGTGTGCGTCCAGACCACCCTTACTGCGCATGCGCAAACCCTCTCCACTTTCCCTCTCCCCCTCTACAGTCATGGTTCCCTTTAGCGGGAGATGGTGCAACGCCGCGATGAGTGACAGCGCATGCGTGTCCCCTCCCCCTCTCTCCTCTCCTACGCTCCCCCCTCTCGCGCGCTTGTCGACTGCGTTCCCCGCTCGCTCTGTGAGAATTAACGGCCAGGCTAGAGGGAAGACACGACGCGCGTAGCGTTCCTCTTCGCGTTCCACGACGGTTTGAATGGATGGATGCAGCTTACGGCGCGGGACTTCGCCCCAGCTTAAAGGGGTACTGACACAAAATTTCGCGGCCGAGATAGCCTGCTGGATCGATTCCCGTGTACGTGCGTGTACCATCTGCAAAATATCGACAGCGAATAAAGCTTGGAAGGTATTTTATATGAATTTTGAAGTTCGCGAGCGCGATCCAGCATTATAGGCCGCACCTAGTGCATTGACACCCTCGGAGGTGACCCGAGGTGGCCCCCCTACTTCCCCTACGTAACCGTGCAGCCGGTACAAGTTATGATGACGTCGTAGCCGCCATTTCTGTTTTGACGCGCTTCCCGACGAATCGTTCCTCGCCAGCGGGTCAAACCTGAAGTGATTCGCCACGTCGAAAATTCCTTCCATCCCCGCCGCAAGAAAATCGTCGCCATCAGACGACAATGAGCCCGACGACAACAGACCGCGCGGAAATGCGTCACTGTTCTGTGTGCTCACGTGACCGAGCGTTTCACTCGCTAGGTGGTGATAGTTGCACCCGGCGGCTTGTCGTTTTCGGAGCTCTGTCAAACCGAAACTGAGGCTGTGTCTGTAATGAGGACCTTGTAATTAATTATCTGTCGCGCGCTGCAGCAAACGATGTGCCGTGTTATGACTAACAGGCCCCCAGCAACACATTGCAGCAAAAAAACGCGGGGCAAAAATTTTTGTGTCAGGACTCCTTTAAGAACCTGGCGAGCCAGCTCCTAAAAAATTACACCATCTCCCGCTCAAGCGAACCATCTCCCCGCTGCTTCACATCCACACATGGTTCCCTTTAGCGGCAGATGGCGCAATTTTTTTAAACACTGGAGCTGTTCAAGCTTGTCAATCCCCCGCGAGGTGTTCCCCGAAACTCGGGCAGGTATGCGCCGCAGGAATTGGGCAAGCTCCACTACCGAGTACAGCAGGTGCAAGGTATAGCGAAGGCAGTGGAGGGAGAGAGTGGAGCGAGAAGAGTGATCTACAGCGGTTGGGAAGAAGCTTGAAGCCTTGAGTGGGAGAGAGTAAAGCCTAGTAAAACGAGGAGTCCTGAGGCCAGGAACCGGCAAGGAAGGAGGAGAGCGTTACGCGCAAACTCTGATCGGCGAAGGGTAAGGAAGGAAGCAAAAAGGAGGAGAGGAAATGAGAAGCGGAGAGGACGAGGAGAAGAAATAAATGAACGAAATAAAAACGAAATAAAAAGGAAGCGCAAGCATATATTTATTTATTTATTTATTTATTTATTTATTTATTTATTTATTTATTTATTTATTTATTTAAAAGTACCTTGCAGGCCCCTGGAGGCATTGCGTAACGGGGGTAATCCAAAAAAAGAAATGTTACGTTTGAACAGTGTACAAAATGAACGCGTATAAATACTCAAGAAATACATAAGAACAGAAAAAAATATTACAGAAACATATGCCGGAACGTAGTGAGCATTGCGTTATACAATAAAGAGATGCAAGGAAAAAATACACTTTCAATCATGACAGCGCATATACACAACGAAATGTGGCACATGAAAATACGAGCAATATAAAGAACGAACGCGACATAACTCTGCTACTACGAAAAAACATTTATTGTAAAATTGCTCACAAATAACAATAAGGCTATGAAAAGGACAATGCAAAACGTATGGTATAAAGCATTATTTTAACAAATGTGTGGTAAGAAGTTATCTTGGTTACTTACGGAAGCTATGTTGTTAGGAAGGTCATTCCACAGCCGAATAGCTCTTAGAAGAGCGGAATAGTTAAATGAATTAGTCTTCCCGTAAATGCGCATGAAATTAAACTGATTGTACAAACGTTGTGACCTACATTGTGGAGTTTCAAGTTGCAAAAGTGATGACGCTGTGTTATAGATGTATTTATGAAACAACGATAGAAGGGCGATATCCCGACAAATATGCAAAGGATGAAGCGATAAGTCGAGTTTAATTTGTGTAATGCTTGTGTTATAGTCATAAGAACGTGAAATGAAACGTGCAGCCCTATTTTGTACGGATGCGAGTTTTTCGATTAGATATTTCTGATGGGGAGACCAAATGGATGCTGCGTACTCAAGCTGAGGTTATACAAATGTTAGGTAAGCTAGTTTACGAATATCGTTAGCAGAATGATGTAACTTACGGCGTATGTAGCCGAATGATCTCGAAGCATTTGCGCAAATGTATTCAATGTGAGTTGACCATGAAAGGGTAGAAGTAAGATAAACACCGAGATATTTATATTGTGTGTCATGCAAGATATCTGTGTTATTTATACGATACGAAAATGTAGATGTAGTACGTTTTCGGCTAAAAAAATGCTTTTACATTTAAAAACGTTAAGCTTCATTAGCCAAGCGTTACACCAAAGAGAAACAAGTTCAAGATCTCTCTGGAGGACTTGGTGATCGTCGTTAGTCTTAATAGGACGATAAAGAATGCAGTCGTCTGCGAAAATGCGCACGCGTGAGGAAATATTACTTGGTAAGTCATTAATGTATATAAGCAATAATAATGGGCCAAGAACGCTTCCCTGTGGTACCCCTGAAGTAACGCTAGAAAGAGGAGATGAAAAATTATTAACTACTGTGAATTGTTGACGATTGTACAAAAAATTGCGGATCCATGTTAGAGTAAGAGAGTCTAGTTTTAGAACAGATAACTTCTAAAGCAAGCGGCGATGTGCTACGAGATCAAACGCTTTTGAAAAATCTAGGAACGCTCAATCAGTTTGTAAATCCTCGTCCATATTAGCATGTAAATCGGTTGTTAATTCGTATAATTGTGTCTATATATATATAGATATATATATATATATATATATATATATAATGTACATCCAGGATAACTCGAAAGCGCATGTGCAAGCTACCACAATCAAAAAAAGTCGTCCGCATCTTCCCACGGGGGGAACTCGTGTAAATGCGTCGCATAGGGGTGGGGGTATCGCGTGAATGTTGCGTAATTTGGTATGGTTTGGGAATGCTTAATTGTTACACGATGCGCGCACCAAGTACGACTTGAACGGCTCCAGCGTGCACGAAGTTCCGGGTCCGCAGCTCACTTCAAACGCTTGCGTTCAGCGTCATATGCTCGTCTTTTCGCAGCCTTGTCTTCTGCGTTGCTTGCTGTTATTGACGCCGACGACGGTGAGGGTGGGGTACAAGAATCCGACCAAGAAAAGACGACGACGACGAAGCTACGTACCAGTGTTCTTCTTCGCGTCTGCGTAAAATGGTTCCAGACAAAATATATATTTTGTGGTCTCACAGCATCGACATCTGTCTGCCTGTTCCCACAGATAGATAGATAGATAGATAGATAGATAGATAGATAGATAGATAGATAGATAGATAGATAGATAGATAGATAGATAGATAGATAGATAGATAGATAGATAGATAGATAGATAGATAGATAGATAGATAGATAGATAGATAGATAGATAGATAGATAGATAGATAGATAGATAGATAGATAGATAGATAGATAGATAGATAGATAGATAGATAGATAGATAGATAGATAGATAGAATCCGTCTGCGCAGCCAAAACCAGCCGTTGCGGCAGCTGCCGAACCCGACCTGTGGTGGTGGTGTTGCATGGAGGCCGCTTCCAGTTTGGCGGCGGGGGTACGTATGCCTTCTACGGGGGCCGTCAAGCAGCTGCACTATGGGACGCCGTCGTGGTCGTGCCCGCGTACAGGGTGAGCGCCTTCGGTTTCCTCAACATGCTCGTGCACGAGGCGCCCGGCAACGTCGGCCTGCTCGATCAGGCGCTTGCCATCCGATGGGTGCACAGGTGCGCGCACTGTCGTACCTATAGTGTTCCTGCATAAACACGAGCACGACAGCGTCTTTGTGTGTCTTTTACGCATGACGCATATTTTCTCAAGAGCGACCAACGCCGGTCTCAAAATGAAGTTCTGTAGCTCATAAGGAACCCTGTTGCTTCTAAACTACAAAGAAAACATGGGTGATCCCTCTGTCATAGGAATCGGTATAACACGAATGTGAAACGTGTCTTCACATACGTAGTTGAGAGTTTGTTGTGCATTCTTTCGCCCCAAGGGCGAAGGAATGAATGCTTAGCAGCAAATTGTAATATCACGCAACGAACGGTAAGCAGCCCGAAACTTGCAACGCGCTGCTCCAGCAGAAAAGACACACGGAACGAATATGCACAGGATGAGCGCGAACTAAGTGTCGCAATTGTAACTTATTTCCGTGTGAGCAGCGCGCTCCTTTCGCAAAAGCGGCCGCTGCAGTGAGCGAAGTGACCTTCGTGCTCACAACGCAAACTTGCGATGAGAGCACAAGACGTACAAACCACCGCCATCACGAGATAAGCGCGCGCGCAAGAGTGACCACGCCCTGTAGAGGCGCGCGCTCATCGCAACGTGCGGGGCGACAACCTTTAAAGCGTCCTTCGAGCCTTTCGCGCGACCGCGCTAGTGATAACGAAAACACGCTGATGTACCACCGATCTCCGAGTACCGCCACCGGCAAATGGTGTATATAAATAGCTCGCCGTTGGTATAGAGAAGAACGTGCCGTCTGTTGCCGAATCTTTCGCGCCGCGCGCTGCGGAATGAGGGGCCGTAAGTTCGACTCTCGGTGACGGAACTTTTTCTTATAGTTTTTTCATTGTCATCTGTTAATCTATATATTTTACAACGTCATATCCGTGACGGAAATACTCTAGTGTAGCCGTGGTATAGCCCGGCATAAAACACTTTCGTGTTGAAATGGCATGACGTTCGCTTCTTGTGCAAGTGATCACATCTCTGTGGCAAAATTATTTACGTCATTCTTTCTCGTCGGTGAAATCTCACACCTTTATGTTTACCTTTACGTCACGTCCACGTTTTCGACGCAAGAACACCGGATTAGTCGAGTGAATCGGCCAGCCGAAAATTATTTTTTTCTACGCGTCTTCTGTCTGCGTACGCGATCCGTCAGAACCTAGCCATATGCAGTTTCGTCGTGAAAATAAACTTTTCTTCTCATAGTGCCCGTAGCGATGACCTATGCCTCCCTACTTAATTGTTCGTCATAATTGATAGCGTCGTCACTGAGTGAGAAGAAGCGCCACTGTATTCTGCTATCAAGGTAAGGTAGCGTTAAGGAAACCCATGCAGTCTGAATACATTCACTACAAGCCGTATAATATTGCCTTCGGACGTTACAACATGGCAGTCGATCAGTGGATACAACTATAAAGTAGACAATAAACCAATGGCTTCGGATATTCGACGTGGCAGACCTCGAGATTACGTTACTGCAAGCAGAGTTTTAAGGCGAAAGCCTTAGGCCTGTGTTTCCAGGTCGTGCTCTGGGGTACAGAAAACATCATGGGAGCGCGTGATATAGCGCGTCCACTTCGTCTTGGCGGCGTTGGCGTGAGCGAAAAAAAATCGTACTGGTTTAGCTCGGCTATGTCAGGATATACGTCGTGTGAGGTAAGGTTCAGCTGATTATTCTTAGCTCTCCTGGTTGTCTAAGATTAGCTTGATTATCACGCTTACTGCAGCTTCAATGACACACACACGGTATACGCATTATGCGACACATGTATATTTATTTTTTGCTCAACGTCATTTCTCTATTGCCACAAAACGGCTCGGTGGTGCGACAGGATGCCGTGCGACCTCCTTTACAGCCCCAGTATGATGGCGCGTTTAATGTTGTCAACCGCACACCTAAACACTTCCGTCTGCTCATCAACGGCCGGGAAAGTGCTGTTTCCGTCGACCGCCTCAAGCCTGCGTACTTGGACACCGACACTTTGACAAAGTCGCATCTTAAAACCACTCCGGACTGCCATACTCGCCACGTGCATTTTGCGGCTCAACGGTCCGCCTCTGGCCACCTACAACAAACCCGCAACTTCCTCGCTAGAAGGGGGGCCCTGTAGCGCACGAGCGCGGGCTACAAGAATCCGACCAAGAAAAGACGACGACGACGAAGCTACGTACCAGTCTTCTTCGCTTCTGTGTAAAATGGTTCCAGACAATTGTAGTAACACGCTGCCGTCTCTATGGCCCCAACGCCCGGCGCAGCGTGAGACTTGGCTACTGCGCAACAGAGGCGCACAGCTGGGCACGCACCGGCACCAGTGCGTCTGCCGCGGCTATGACGTCACTCCTCTGTAAAGCGCCAGACAGACGGTACGATTTTCCATGCGATGTGATGGCCGACGCGGCGGAGGGGGAGAGGGAATGGTGGCTGTCCGATGCTATGAAAGGTCACCATTCCGGTTCCCCACCGCCGTGTCGGACGTCGCATCGCATGGAAAATCGTACCGTCTGTCTCACCCTTAATGCGTAGACCCGCGCGGCGGCTCCGGCGCGGCAGCTGGGCACGCGCCGGCGCCAGTGCGTCTGCCGTGGCCATGACGTCACTCCTCTGGAATGCGCAGACCCACGAGGCCCGAGCGGCGGCAGCGGCGCCAGCTGTGCGCCGTGACGTCACTGCCATTCGCGCATGCGCAACACGTCTCTCGATAAGCCACGCGAAACTGCTCAACCTCGTCCAGTGTAGCTAACGCTACAAAAAAAGCGCAGAAGTCACCTGAATAGGCCCTATAGTTGTGGGTGGCGAAGATAGAGAAAGTACTCGACAGCGGAAGAGGCTAAAGCAGCTTGAAGAGCCGCTCGTCGCAACCGCCGTCGGCGGGAAGCCGCTAAGAATGAAGCTGCGGCAGCGGCACCGCGAGAGCAACACGCGGCCCTAATGCAACGCAGCCGTTCTGGGAATGCAGAGTTTGGGGTGAGTGGGGCCACCGCCGTCACTGTACATCATCGAGAAGTTCAACAGAAAATATTCAACAGTTTCCTCTAGCGTATATGCACTTGCACAAACGTACAGAGCACAAATCAGCCGTAACGGATAACGCCATGAAATTGCACAGAATCTCGCTAAACGAGAATCATCCAAGATGTGCGTGGCGTCATGTTCGTTCGTCGTGCTTCTGCTTTTGAGGTTGTTTTGCAACGTGTTGTGGGAACAGTGATGTTTGTGTACGAGTATGTCACCAATGACTCGGGGGCTTCGTTGGCCTACGTTTATTACCTAAGGAAGTGTACACAAGGATACAAATGTCATAATGCACATATGTAAATAGTCCCACCCCCGTTATCCTCTCTCGTTGTCTCTCCCTAACCTTTACCTCCGTCATCCACCGATCTATTACAATGTTTTCCTTCCCCGGCCCCTTTATTGTGTACAGTTCCTCAAATAAACAACCACTTACTACCTCGACCATACACGCAGAAACCAACATGTTACAACATCCGACCTGGCGCCTGTAGGCATCAGCGCGAGTATGCCGTGTTTGTTTATTATTATTTTTTGTATCCTTGTGTTATTACACATATCCGTGGTAGGTCGTATACGTAAGCCATCGGACCATTGCTCGAGGATACAAGTTACCGCCGAGTGAAATCTCGCGTCCGCGTGTACACTTCGCTGCTTTTGCTAATGCGTCATGCGACAACATTTAATTGATACCATAACTTCACACCACAACGGGAACGAGTAAAGAATCAAGGAGCAGGACAATTACACTGACACCACTCCAGGTGAAAGGAAGTGCTCAATCGGTGCAGTTGAGAAGGAATCTGGAACAAACAAAGCACGTTTTATAATCTCCTTACGTTTTTGAAATTCTATACGGAAAAATGCTTATTCAAAAGCATCGCGCTCCGTCCATTGCAGTCGCGGGTTTTCAAGAAGCTGTGTTGCAGGGTCCCTCGGGCTGTCACTTCGGACTTCTAGTGTAATTTGCAAGAGTCTAGCCGTTTGAATATTGAAGTAGCACCTAAGGCTGGTCGTAGCCCTCACCACCACCGCGCAAACATTTCAGGTACATCCACCATTTCGGTGGCGACAACCAACGCATCACATTGCTGGGCCAGGACGCTGGCGCCACATCCATCGGCTACCACCTGGCACGCAACGACACGCCGCCTATACAACGCGCCATACTAATGAGCGGCTCGCCTTTCGTGCCGCAGCCCGACAATGCGGGTCAGCGTGCCCTGCTGAACGGCAACGCACTGGCCGACGTGCTCGGCTGCGGCAGCAGGCGAAGCTTGCAGGACGCCTCGGAGCGACGACGGGTCGTGGAGTGCCTCAGGAAGCGCAGCGCATACGCCACGGTGTTGGCCGCCGACGAGTTGGCCACCAGCAGCGACACTGTCCTGTTTGGTCCCAGCAAGAACCGCGACTTTCCGTGGAAGTTAGCGAGCGCCGTCCTCTCCGAGACGATGCTCAAGCGCGTCGACTTCCTAGTGGGCGTCTCCAAGGACGAAGGCACGTCGCACGTATCCGAATTGATGCAGGCGTTCGGCTTATCTGCCGACCACACCCTGACACCCAGAAGGTAAGGTACTCTTGCGCTGGACTTGCGGGGCCACGGACAAATCCGCATTTGCACTTCAAATAATTCAGTTATGTGATTAGCCGTCCTCCCACCAACGCCTAAGCGCACAGCGTAGTGATGCTGTTGGGTGTCTTCTACTGTTTCGCGCGAGGAGGACACTTGAGATATATCGAAGCAGACGGAACGTCTTCGGTACTCTTCATTCTTTAGACGAATGCCTTGTGCACCTAGATGCTCTGTACTAATGTTATTATGCAATATGTCAACTATATGCTCTATATCTGTATTGTTACGATTTGGGTTTTATATCTGCAGTGATGCTTCATTTGCACATACCTTCACTTATGCACGTACTGCTCTGTTGTATCAAACCCACTCCTGTAACAGCCCCAAGAGGCTTTACAGTATCCATAGATAAATAATAAGTACATAAATTAAATAAATAAATAAATAAATAAATAAATAAATAAATAAATATTCATATTAGCAAAGAGTTAGCGAGGCAAATACTGCATAGCTTCGGAAATTTGAGAAAAACGGGTCATTCAGCTTGGTATGGCCGACGGCACAACGTTGAATCCTGCCCGACGTATGTCGAGCAGCGCTTACGCCCTACTCGCGTTCGAGTCATCGGCGTCTGTGCTGTCCCCTATTATCTTCGCGCATCTTAACTCGACCCCATTCAAAGTTCCTCTACAGAGCGCTTGTCATTTCTATTCCGAGCACTCGTATAGCGAGACCAGAGCACATAAGGTTATCGGTTGCGTGCTACACTGAGTCTCTAAACCGTGCATAAGACTCAAGATGCGTTATTACGTCGAAAGCGAAAATGTCCATCGGCGTTGGCGTCAACGCCAACGGCCCAAAAATATCACTTGACCACAACGGACGTCATCTAGTGATCTGTGGAGTCATGATGGCGCCACTGATCGCCGCAATTTGCGACGTCATCATGGCTGCACCATGACGTCAAGTGATGACTTCATCACATGCGCTTGGTCAAAGGTGGGGCGATCCTGGAGCTTGTCCAACACCACCCGGGACGCAAAAAGGCGTTCACCTGCAAGTGCTACACAGTGTGTAATATGCCGCCAACTTTCTAGACCTTTCTTTTACAGAGTTCCCAGTAATGATATTATTTAAAGGACACGCGAAGAGAGGAGAATTGTTTGCCACTGTTATTCTCGTTGTGTGGCTAAGCAATTACCTAACATGTATTAAAGAGAAGAATCGCACGTCTGGTCGGGTTACCTCTGAAGGTTATGTAAGTCTGTGTGCACAAAAGCATGGTTCAGAGGCTTCGGCTCTATTGCAAATGTCACTTGCTTCAATCGGGACAGATGTACTATAATAGAACACTCGGCGCTCTGCATCATTCTCCATTTGCTCTAAACACATGGTAAAAAGCTCATTCACAGCTGCGACTGCCACCGGTCGCGCGACCAAATTAGTCGCCAAGCGACTGGTCGCAGGTGGCCGCCATTGCGTGCGCGGGGTCAACCAGGTCCTCGGTCTTCCACGGACTTCTCCAAGGATTTCTTTGTTGGGGACTGCCACACACGCATATCCCATAGATTTCTACAGCGAAGACGTACGTGACTACGATTCCGGTGTTTATTCCTGTCCATCACTGTCGACAGAAAACCATTCGATTAATTGAAGTGAAATGTGTCTATCGCCATAGAAATGAGGCATACGCAAAGTCATTTCGCTCAGTTCCCTTAAATGCTTGGCCAATTACAGAATAAAAGCTTCATATTCCCGCCGAAAGTGCGCACCTCGGCCCACAGTATTCTTGACGTCAACTACACGTAAATCAGCCATGATATTCAAGGTTTCATCCTAAAGCCAGGAACACGAAGACGCGCGTCCGCTACTACATCTGCACTCTTCCCAAATGCATGCGGCAAGGGCGGTGAACGCCGCACGCGTTTTCTCGCGGAGTCCATCTTCATTAGGAACAGCTTCTCCATTTTCTCCATAAACACAACCCATCTTACTAATTCGATGTTTTGTAAAAGTGCCGAGGCTACACATAGTTATATACGATACCGGAAGTGCATTGCAGGCACGCTGGTATACAGTGCGCATAATTTTCTGCCTGTCAGTCTTTCATGTAGCGCATTGTTCAATCGCTCAAGGTTACGCCACATCGGTCTGTAGGATCAGGTGACACCACAGCTTGGCTGGACAGAAACAGCGTGCATTGGAACGCATCCTTCTTGTGCAAACATGAATATGTTTTAACAACGGAACAGTTTAAGTTCGAGCTTGGTCCTATGGTGTTCGCAAAATTCGTCGGTCGATGACGTCACCATGCGTTGCCTAGCAACACAGTGGAGAAAGGAAAGGAGGAGGTGAGACTTGTGAAGAGAAGGAGGAGAAGACATAAATAACAAAATTTCTTGGTGAGGTGGGACTCGAAGCCGGGTACTCACGGCCCGAGCGCCAGCGTCGTAACCACTCGGCTATCCAGACGAACGCCCTCTAGAATTGTTATTTTTCTGGGTGGCGCTGTCCAGACACGCTATATAGCAGGACAAGCGTTTATGCATGGGAACCATATGATTTTGTTGCTATGGGCGAGAGAGTGAGAAAAATCGTTATTTTTCTAGGTGGCGTTGTCCAGACGCGCTAGCAGGACAAGTCTTTATGGGAACCATATGGTTTCGTTGCTATGGACGAGAGAAGGAGAAAAGGATAGCGAGAAAGGGAGAAGGAAAAAAGAAAGAGAAAGAAATAGACAGAGAAAGAAAGCGATAGAAAGAAAGAGAGGGAGAGAGAGAAATAGATTGGGAGAGAGAGAAAGAGCCTCAACTTGGCTTTCCCAGGCCTAACTGCCCCTCTCTATGCTCATGTGGCTATATCTAGCATTAGCTAGCTATCTCTAGGCTAGGCTTGGCTGGTACGTTAAGGAAGGTCGTCAGGCTCCGCAGTTCCTTCAGGCTTGGCACCACCAGTGCGAAACTGCCCTAATGTTTTTCCTTCGCTTTCTTTTTTTTTTTCCGATGTCTACTCTCTTGCGACTCCGTATTTAGGAACAGCATATTAGCCTCCAATTGTAGAGTGCATGAACCGTTCACGCTTTCAGTGGCACGACCGCCGGATGACACTCTTGTTTCTCTGTCAAGCACTTCCGGTTCTCTGAATATTCGGAAGTCTTCTAAAGAATGAGACTGGTGCGAAATCGATGGTTCTCGTTCAAGTTATGAGTTACATTAGACGCATATGATATCGGAGCATAATTTTACTTAAGGGAGAATCAACAGTAAGGATTATTCATGAAAATTAATTGAATGAGTCCATTGAAAGAGCAGGCGGTTTTCTTGTGAGAGCGCGGAATCGTCGCGGCACGCCGACGCGCGAACGCCGAGGTGCGAGTGCCACAACTTGACACCTCAGTCAAGAATTAGGCTCGCCTCCAGATTTTAAGTGCGAAGCATTTCTTTGCGAAACCAACGCACTTTGAGCGTTTCTATCTATCTATCTATCTATCTATCTATCTATCTATCTATCTATCTATCTATCTATCTATCTATCTATCTATCTATCTAACCGCCTACGTCTGGGTGCTCTCGTGATCGCCTCCTTAACTTGGTGTAGACCAAAATTGGTAGGAGAGGGTAAGAGGCTTTAACAAACACGTCTGTCTGGTCATGACATGAATAACGTGAAAATCCTGTCGCGTACGTCGTCAAACCCTTTCTTACAGACACGTGTGGCACATACCCGTTTACCAAGGACCGCTGTATGTGGGTATGCGCCACAGGCGATTGAGATATCTACCCAGGAACGGCGAGAACAGACACTGGTAACTTAAATGCGAGAGCTTTAAGAAAAATCGACATCGACAGCGTTCACCCGACGAATGCAACGAATAAAAATTAGGTTCCCAGCAGGAATCGAACCCCTGCATTCTGAGTGGCGGTCAGGTATTCTACCACAGAGCCACGCCAGGTCTATAAACTCGTTTGGGAAAGCAGCCTGTCCAGGTGTAATGTCGATGCAACGTCAATGGTAGTTGTGGCGCTGGCTATCTAATTTTGTAACGAAGCAAGGAACACTACTCTACACATGTACAGTACTCATGGATTCAAATGAGACCAATTTATTTTAGTATAACGGCTGGTATTCGCAATTGCTCAAGATAACCACGTCATATCCCGACAAACCTAGTCTCTAAAGATAATTTTGGGTCTGATCTGCGCGTTCGAGTTGAAATTACGCCTATACGACTCGAACTGAAGACGGTGTAGATGAAAGTACGTACGTTACTTAGACCTAAATTGTCCTGTTTCAATCCGTGAGTACTGTACTCCTACAATACAGGCGTCATATCAGATTAACGTCTGTGGTTCCAGTGTTGGCTCCGCTTTTATAGCTGTCTAATAAACATTCTATTTGTATTCCTATGATCCAGCAAGCTATATTCAAGCGTTTTTCGACCCTGGAGGAATACGCTAAAGAAAGTTATGTATGATATTCACATCATCGCACCGTAAAGTGCTATTCGTTTCGATAATACTTACGCATGTGCCGTAAAGTAAGTTCTGAGTCTGCTGGCGTTACGTCAGACCATAAGTTACCCTTTAAACGCCATCGTTGTCGACGTGCCTGGTAAGCCCACGATGAGTGCCCAATTACTACACTTACAAAGATGCGTCGATCCACCTCGTAACGCTTGCCTCAAGGCCAATAAATGGAGCTTAGAACTACTCGCCGACTGCTTCGCATGAAACAGATTTCCAGCAGGCGTTGGATCTACCGAATTTTTTTTCTGAAAATACAGGCACTGTCATAAGCTGCATGTGCTAATGTACACGTATACGCTTTTTTCGTGGCAAAATGATGATCGCCTAACCAGGTCGCCGTGTCTGCGGATCTCATTATCGAGGACCCTGACATTACATTACGCGGCGTTTAAGCGCAGGCTGCTGTCGATGTTCCTGGCCTTCCTCGAGTCTTACGGCATCCAAGACGTGGAGTCGGTGTTGCACCACTACGGATTCGACGAGCCGACCGTCCTGGACGAGACGCTGGGCCTACTGTTCCTGCTGGAGCTGGCCCGTCCCGTGGGCGACTTTCTGATCTACTGCCCCACACTCTTCTTCCTGGAAGAAGCTGCCAGCGTTGGTGGCAGGGCCTTCTTCTACGAGTTGGCGTACAGTCCGAGCTACAGGACGTGGCCCGCTTGGCAGGGAGTGCCGCAGTTCGTCGATCTCATCTTAGCCACGGGTCTCCTGGCCGAGCTGGACGCCTCGGCACGGGACATGGCGATCGCCCGGGACTTTTCCAGGATGTTCGCTGGATTTGTCCGGAGCGGGTACTACGTTCGAATCCACATCTTCGGCCCTCTTCACAAGAGGCTCTGATGCTGGAATAGTTCGTAATATAAAATTTCGCCAGTCCTCATTCTGGGCACATTCATTTATTTCTAATGCGAAAGTGTTTTATATCGGGGTCCACCAAGACTTCAGTGTCGTATTTCCTTGACGGAAATGACGTCTAAAGATGCACATGATCAGATGGCAAAGAAAAACTTAAAGAAAAAAAGTTCCATCAACGGGGGTCGAGCCTACTACCTCTCGGTCCGCAACAACAGACGACGGGCACGATATTCACTGCGCCACCATTACACATCCTGGAGGTGTTTACAAACGCGCCTCTCATATCTCACACTTTCCTCTCGTAGTGCTCTTGGTCGGCGGGGTGGTGTCGTCGTCTGGGAGCGGTAGAGTGAAGTAATGCATCATAACCGTGGCCTTCGCGATGAGCCGTCCCTTCGGCGCGTTTCCAATAGGAGAAATGCCATTTTGTGAACGCCTTACACACTGCGAGGTGGCGACCTTATCCCAAGCCTCGGCCTCGCTCATAGCATTTATCCATATTAAAGATAGCTCTGCGACGCGCGCCTACCTCGCCTGGCTGTAACGCCGCGTTTCGCGCTTACGCTCGCACCGAGGAAAATCGAGTCTGGACTATAGGGGAGACATGACGCGCGTTGCGTTTCCCTCTCGTCCGGCCATGGTGTTCTGTTTACTCTTTAACATGTCGCGGGATGGCGACCTTGGGCGACGCTCTTTTGGCTGTCACGCCGCTTCTGGCTGTCACACATGGACGTTAGTCATCGGGATGGAGATGTGCCACCAATCGTCAACGTGGGTGCATCCACGTTAAACGTTGCTATATCTGCCAAACACCGATAGACATTGAGCAAGCTTTCTTACATCAATGTACAGTAAACATACAACTATTTCTACTAGAGAGCTCTAGAGGAAGGTGAAGCTACTAGAGAGCTCTAGAATTAAGCGTATACCAGCACCTTCAGCTCCTTGGATGAGCGCGCTATTTTCGAAATATAGTGCGACTATCCAGCAAGTTTACGTTTGACGCCTGCGCGTTGGCGACAACCCAAAGCGATTGTGCCCGTGAAACTTTGTGAAATATGTTCTAAACTTTCTATCGATAAAACCTGAGTCGTTATACAGGCGTCGGTAGCAATAAGTTACAGAAATAATAATAATAATAATAATAATAATAATAATAATAATAATAATAATAATAAAATAATAATAATAATAATAATAATAATAATAATAATAATAATAATATCTGGGGTTCAACGTCCCAAAACCACGATATATGATTATTAGGGATGCCGTAGTGGAGGACTGCAGGAATTTCGACCACCTGGAGTTCTTTAACGTGCACCTAAATCTACGTACACGGGCCTCAAACATTTCCGCCTCCATCGAAAATGCAGCAGCCGCGGCCAAAAATTACAGCAATAGAGGCTCGTATTAAGAGCGAAAATTAAGTACATTAAAGAGAGATAGCTAAGATGCCTCACTGTGATCGACGAAATTACATCTGGTTACAACAGTCGCGTTAGATTTCTGCACGCTACCGACCCGTTTCAAAGGGGATGCCACTAAGGGTCATCATGTGAAAGCAATGACTTTATTACAGCCTGTTCGGTAACACTGTTACCCTGACTGCAGGAACCCCAACGTTCTTCCCAATATGGTGTGGCACCGCTGGGAACCTTCGTCCGACGGTGCTCTTGTCTTGGATTACGACGTGGACAGCGCGTACAAGCAAGCACCGAGTTTTCCTGAAAAAGCCAACTGCGACTTCTGGAGAAGACACTTCGCGTCGAAAGAATGACTGTCGCTGTGTCGCATACATATTGAGTAAAAGTGATGGTTCTGTTTGTCGTTCCGATAGAACTATAACGAATAAACGTGCAACACGTGCCCGGTGATTCTTCAACAATGTTCGACATGTCCATGCACGAATGTCGTCCACCAGATACGCAGCTACGAGCCAAAATATAAGAACTATGTCGTGTTTCGTCCAAAACATTTTTAACATGCGGGATTCCTTAACGTGCACGTAAGTATAAATTCGCGAGCGTTTTTGCATATCGCCCCCTTCGAGACGCAGCCGCCGCGGCCGCGGATCGAAGCCACGCTCACATGCTTAGCAGCGCAGTACCATAGCTGCTCAGTCACCACGGCAGGTGATCGCCAATTGCGGCTGAACGTCTGTATATATTTTGATCGCAACTTCTATGATTGATGGACATTCCCAGCGCTTTAAATATTCCAGTGACTCTGAATGGCTCGTCCAGTCCGTATAGTCGATTACCTCTCGACCGTATGCCAGAAGACGAGAGTGAGTGGACAAACACAGTTGTAGACCAAGCTCGCGTGTGGGTGGCCAGCTGATTCGAGGTAGCCGTAGACTCGCGCCGATAGCCTAGCCCTGTTCACCAGCTGTAGATGGCCCACGGGACTTGCGCTTGCCGGCAGTCCCTCCCACTAGTCTTCTGTTAACGAATGAATAGGCGCTGTCTCTGGGTGACCTGTGAATTTCGCAACGAGGAAGTCCTTTAAAGGCCAACCCATTTCACACATATTTATCATCAGCAGCAGCAAAAAAACAAAGTCAGCAGCTGCGTCGGTTCTCGTGTTGCCTTACGGACGCGTAGTGGGCCCTTCGCTGATTCGCAAAAGCAATAATTATGGCGTAGTGGGTACTGTGCAACTCTACTTGCAGTAGGCATTCCAAGATAGTTTGAAACGACCAATGTTACGCGCAGAGACGTTCGTTTCCTTGCGGCACGGTTGAGGCATGCACAGAGAACGGAAGCCAGGCTAGCAATTCAGAAGGCGATGCGCACGGGGCCCGATTACGCTATCGCGTTCTACTCTTGAAGGCGAAGCTCGAGCGTCCTCCATGTTTTGTTTAAACGGCTAAGCTGTTAACGCTATAGCCGTAATTTGTGCGCCCTATAGAGAACCCAAGCTCAAGTTTGCGGCGCGACGACAGCGCCGCGCCAGCCGCGCTGCGGCTCTGTCGGAAAGCTCTGAACCTTCTGCGCGGCCGACTCAGCCCCTTTCACGGTAGCGGTAGCGCACGTGCGCACGCGTTCTTCTCTCGGTGCGGGTAACTGGGGGGCCGTCAGCTGGGTACGTTGAACCGAGAGGCTTGCTGTGCGAAGCTGCGCATTTCCGCGATGGCAGCAGCGACCCCGCGGAAGCGCAAGCGTGGTCCGAAGTATTGCGGTTTAGCGGCCAGCCACAACAGTGCAGACAACACCAAGGCACACGATTCAGGTGTTAAACTGAATCGTTTCCCGGGCGTGTCGTACGAGAAATAAAGGCGGCAAGCGTGGATAGCTGACAGCGCTGTCTCGCCTTCTATTTTGGCTTTCAGAGTTCATCGCTTTCGTTCGTTCCGACTACCTGAATCGGTAAGTAACGCGGCGCATGCACGCAGCGACTACATTAATGATTACTCGCTGTCTTCTCGTATTGTTAAAGTCCAGTTACGGTTGTAGGTGAAGCAACTTTGTGTTTTCATTCCCCGTGTTCGTGAGACCTACCCGTCGTTGTTGAACGTTCACATTCGCGTTATACCGTTAGCATTGCGCGCTTGGTTGAATTCAACTGAACTCGGCACATCGTCAGAAGTACGGCGCCTGCATTTCACACGTCGGGAAGGCTGCTTTATCACGCCGGAACGGACGTCTGTGCATTTGCAGCAAGCTTTGACATCGTTCTGCAGGTTTGCTTTGTTTTTGTCACTTTATTAGGGTGATATATATTTAAGCCGCTAAATATAACTGGCACTTAATACATGCTTTGCAATTGCAACCTTGAAGTAACCACCTTCTGACTTTGTGCGATTTTGTAGCCGCGTTCGCGCAACAGGTTTTATACGCCTGTCAAGTCGATATCATAAAAAGAGACTGCAAGCATGACACGAGAGCCGAAAAAACGAGGCGAGCAGTTCATCTTGCTTCACAGTGGTTGAAGCTCAGCTAGCTGCCTCGCGTCTTAATCGGCGGGTGATTCTCCAGCGGCACGAAGGACTTGACTCAAACCTTCTCAGGAAGCAGTGCCATGGCCGTATAATCTTTTTTTCGCACGCCGCAAACGCTTGTTCACGAAAGTACACGGCTGCTACTGTAAGCATGCCATATCAAAACAACAATCATATGATTCGTAGTCCACGCCGCAGAACATCGATAGCGTGTACGGCTTCATTTCGGAGTGCATGTGGACCATTATTCATCTTTAACGTGACAGAATGAGACTTACCTCGAGATATACGTCCTACACGTTGTAATCGCGACTTGGGAAATGCATTTCGCTTTGAGTCGGGCGTCGTTGTCCTCGATCGCCTGCTCTTCACCGTTAACGTGATTGACGAGGCTTTCTCATTTTATCAAGTTCGCTTTTCGGAAGTGCCAGTCAAGCTTGAAAATCCTTTTGAAGCCGCACTGCAAGCGGTACATTGTGAGGCGGCGCAAGTGCACCGCGAGAGCTCTGCACGTGCAAAGCGAGCGGCAACGCGGTGGAGAGAAGGGAAAACGCGCGCTGCTAACACCCCAGTTTCTCTTTTTCTGCCAGAGATGGCGCTGCCTGTCAAGAGCAGCAGCGCCGCTAAGCGTTGCTTGGGAAGCCTATAGGGCATGTGCCGTGCGGCCTACGCGAGAACTATCATCATCATAAATGGGTATGTGCCACAGAAATTGGATAAATCCCACTACTCACCACTGGTCCACTCAAAATGGAGAGGAAAACTATCGTCATCAAACGGGTATGCGGAAAGAAGCCAAGCCAAGCTCGCCAAGGTAGAACTTGACAAGCTGCCGAGTTCTACCGACTCTGCCGACAACCTAGCTACAACCAAGTTCTGCCTGGCTACAACTAGAGTAAGCAGCAGCCTGTAGATCTGTGAGAGGGGCGCACACTGGATATCAGCGCGAGGTTCTGTCGCTGGAGTTTGGACATCCATGTCCTGTCTGTGACTGTCTGTGGTTTAACTCAAACATCTATGCGCTGAGAATCAACGCAGAAACAACCTAGCATCACCTAGCTAAGGCCTAGAAACAACCTAGAAGCAAGTAGATTAGTCTTCAGATTTCGTTCAGTTTCGCTATTTCAAGCCTTGCGCGGCTTAGTGCAAGCTGCGCCAATTTTTTGTCTCCGTTTCTTTGCGCTGCGCATACTTGGTATTTCAAGAGTTCCCTGGATGAAATCAAATGTCGTAACTGCGTTTGCGTGCAAGTGTGTGCACATGCGTGTGAAGACCGGCTGAGGCAATCAACGAATACGCCACCACGTCATCAAACATGACTGCGCCCAATGTAGCGTGGTGTAAAGGGTCTAGCAGTGTGGTTTTCTCGACTTGAAAACGGGGTACCAGCGAAGACGCAGAAACACGTACACAAGAACGCGTTACGCACGGACGAACGCTAGACTTTCAACTGTGCTTTATTGGAAATTGCATTGCCGCGCAAGGCTTCATAATGCTTCAAGGCTTCAAGTTCACAATGCACCAACTGGCCCAACAGCTAGCGCTAATGATTTTCTGGGCCTGTCTTTTGTTTCTGCGCTTATTTTCTTGCGCTCGCGTCGTAATCTGCTGTAACCTTCCACGTTCTTAAAAAGGAATTAGGAGAAATTATGCAGAAAGAAATTATGGAGGAAGTAAAACTTCAGGGGGAACTCCTTGCTACACGACTGAAGGAAAAAGAAAAAAACGCCAGGTCTGCGCGGAAGGCGCAGCGACGTCACTGCGAACTCTGGAACAGCGGCGACTACTACAAGGACAGTTCTAAGCTGCCCACTACGCCATAAATAATCATAATTTTGCAAAATATTCACCAGTGGCGTAGCCGGGGGGGAGGGCAAACCGGGCCCGCCCTCCCCCAAAACATTTTTGCTATGGCATACAGAGCCTAAAACAACACTTGACCACATCTGCCTGCCCGGCCCCCACTTCAAATCAGGGAGGTGCGCCCCTCACCGCCCCCGAAAAAAAATTTCTGCCTACGCCCCTGGCCACACACCCCTTATATGCGGATAAAAGACACCCGTGATCCAAAATACGGTAAGTCCGCAAAAAAATGCACCTTCCAAAGCTAATTATGAAGCTTAGACAAAAAGATAGGCGTAAGCTTAATGAAAACAGGAGCGGTGTGGAGGCTGGCCCCCTGCAGGTCCCGTCGCACAGCATCGCGGGGAAGCGAGGGCCGACGCGATGATTTCTGCAGGGGTGCAACGACCCCGGTTGCGTCCGACCAGAGTTCAGACTACATCGATCGTTGCTGCAGTCGACACAAATGGCAGACACTTTACCGGCTCGAGTAGCTGGCATTCGAGCGAGCAGCCCTCGGGCAGGCACGGGATCGCTCCTCTGGCCCCGGGCCATCAACCGCCACTTCGCAGGACAGCGTGGGCGCTCACACCGACTCCATCGGCGGTGGGTCACTTTCAGACGACGGTACGACGACACCGTCTTCCAGGATTCGAACCCACAACGCCTTCCATACTCACCAACGAATTGATCCGTGCCACGTAGTACAGTTCTGACCTCATCGTCACTGGTCTGGTGATAACATATAGGTAAAAGTGACAAATATACCTTTACATACAGCGGATAACTATGTTCGCTTTGAATGCAATTAAGGCCAGGGTAGCATAGGCAATCCAACGTAGATACTTTTGTGGGATACGGCTGAAGACTTAGTTTTGCTGCCGAAGTGCACTAGACGAACGGATGACTCGATGGTTCAGGTTGACTTCCCTTTGGTCAGGGAGCAAGACATATGCAATGGGAATTATGCGAAAGCGCAGTCGCTATAACTCCGCGTATGGCAGTCGTCAAATGATGCAATTTTTGCTGCGTGGTATGGCCGTCTCTGCACTTCTTGTCTAACGGATTGCAATATATGCATACGCTTTCTTGAGCCTGATGTTAATTGCAACGATTTATACGAAAGGGCCGGATATATAATTTCACGCACGAGTTTGGGCAACTACGCAAGTAATTACTAATATATTTCGATAAGCAATCTAAATTAAAATTAGAAGTTATATTTAGTAGTCTAAACACGATTGGCCCGCTGTCGTACCTCTTTACGATTTTAACACGAAAGCGTTATGCCGGGGTCCACCAAGTACATCCGTCACGGATATGACGTTGATAAAATGGACGCCAACGGGCGAGAAAGAAAAAAACCAAGAAAAAGATACCCCGCTGGGAATCGAACCTACGGCGTTGCGGCCGCGACGGCAAGCACCCGACGCCCTATCGACTAAGCCAACTCGGGAGATGCTTGACACGGCGCGAACGCGCCTTATATCTTTCACACATTCTCTTTCGCGGCGGGCGGAGCGGGGCGGTGCCGCCGTCTGTGAGATGTGAAAAGAAGTAATGCTTCACGATCGACACTTACTAGCGCTTACTCCGAGATTGCATGCGATAACGGAAAGCGTCTCGATACCAGAGCGGTAGACTGGCCGCGCTGGCGTCGGCGAGACACCCTTGACGCAGTTACGCTCTTTGCCTTTGGCTTCGTGTTAACGTGCGTCGGCTCATCGGAGTCGTGCAGCTATAGTGCCTATAGTGCAGCTTCCACGTGCACCAACGGGATTTCATCGCCGCCGACTGCTTCAATTGCGAGAGCACCGACTAACAAAACTGCTGCAATATGCGTTGCAGAAAGGACGCGATTTCGACGGGCGAATGTCGTGCCTTGGTGGAGCGAGAGCAGCGCCTGCGAGACAGAGCACAGCGGGACGCACACGTTTGCGGCTCAGGCTACGAACCTCTACCTCCCGTGTTGCTGAAGCGCAGTGTGTGTTATGTATGCATGAGCACAGGCGTCGGCTACCCATTACTAAAAAGCGCACAGCGTGCCGTTTCTCTCCTTAATTGACGACGCTTTGAAGAAGTGCATACCGGGTACCAGTGTTGATTATAAGCTTGCCGATATCATCCTTACGCGGGATTCACGATTCGCTGTGTCCAAATATATGTTCACACCGTCAGCTACCACAACGGTTTAATCATGATCACGGGCGTTAGTCGTCGCGATGGAGACATGCCACTAGGCGTCAACATGGGTGCATCCACGTCAAACGGTGCTATAGCTGCCAAACACGAATAGACATTGTACAAGCTCTCATATATCACTACACAATAAGCACTACTTCGGTGAAGACACGTTTCACTTTCGTGTTATACCAATTCCTATGACGGAGGGTTCAGCCATGTTTTTAGGGGCGAAGCTCCTTGAGGCGGCACCCGTTCGTCCCTTGTAGTCGTAGTCGTAGTAGTCGTAGTGCGTAACCAGTCTTACGCTTTGACCTCCAAGGTGGTGCCGGTGGGAGATTTTTCCTGTGCGTTGTTGAACAATCAAAAATTCGCAGCGTGCGCGTTAACTAAAAGCCGAATTCTTCTGTCTCTCATTCCCCATTAGCAGCCATTGGCATCTTCCAGTAGGAAACGTTAGTAGAAGTAGAAGTGTAAGTGTTAGCTAAAAGCCGACTTCTTCTGTCTCTCATTCCCATTAGCAGCCATTGTTTACCTCCAAGGTAGTGCCTGGTGAGATTTCTCCTGTGCGTGGTTAAACAATAAAAATTTTGTTCAAAACGCCGTTGATTGATTAAATAAACCAACGAAAGACGCCAGATGTTTTGTAAAAGCAAAACGAAAGAACGCCAGATTTTTCTAAAGCAAAACGAAAAGACGCCAGCTGCTTAACGAAAGACGCCAGATGTTTTCTAAAGCAATGGTTTTCTAAACAATAAAAATTCACAGCGTACATGTAAAATTAAAGTGAGCTGCAAGTCGTCATAACTCATCGAACCTTTAGTATAAACGCACCCGATCTCACGTCGGTGATGATGTACTGGGCAGAATTCACGGAAGATTCACGGTTCACCGATGAACCTCCGCAGCTTCGCCCACTCATCATCATTCACTCCGTGGATATGCTGTGATTTTTTTCTTCTTTCCAGACTGTGTGTGTGTGTGTGTGTGTGTGTGTGTGTGTGTGTGTGTGTGTGTGTGTGTGTGTGTGTGTGTGTGTGTGTGTGTGTGTGTGTGTGTGTGTGTGTGTGTGTGTGTGTGTGTGTGTGTGTGTGTGTGTGTGTGTGTGTGTGTGTGTGTGTGTGTGTGTGTGCGCGCGCGTGTGTGTGTGTGTGTGTGTGTGTGTGTGTGCGTGCGTGCGTGTGTGTGTGTGTGTGTGTGTGTGTGTGTGTGCGTGCGTGCGCGTGCGTGCGTGCGTGCGTGTGTGCGTGTGCGTGCGTGCGTGCGTGCGTGACTGAGTGCTGCACTAAGAGCACGTCACACTGATGAAAACAAGATACGGTGAGGGCGTCTGGACGTGGCAATGCTGTGGAGACGAACACAACCGCGAACCCGTTGTGCCTGTTTCTCCTTCCGCATATAACATTTGAAACACAACTGACAGAGAGAATTAAACTTTATTGTCTGACCGGGCGCGCGTTCTCTTCGCCCAGAGCTGGGTGACTTCCTTATTCTAGGTAGCTATGGCTTGCAGCTGATGCCAGAGCCCTGTCCACCAGTCGGAGATGGTCCTCAGGGTTTAGTGACGTCAGCAACGCCTCCCACTGGTCTTCCGGGTTTTCTTGGATGCTCTGTTCGCCTATAGGCGGGATACTTGGGTTGTTTCGGTATCCCCATACCATGTGGTAAAGGGTCTTAACACTCTCCGGGCGGTATCTGCAGTTCCTACTGAAGTTGCCGGGGTAGATTGAGTGGAGTAGTATACCGTGCGGATAGGTGCCTGCCTGGAGCCTTCTCCAAGTCACCGCCTGCTCTCTAGTCAGCCTTTTGTCAGCAGGTGGATAGTGGCGTCGTTGCTTCCTGTAGTGCGCGAGTATTTCTGAATATTTCCTCGGTATTCGCTCGTCTGCGTTTCCGGAGTCCGAATATCGCTGCGGGGTAGCCCGGTGTGTGTATTCTCGGGCTGCGGCATGCGCCGCTCGGGTCCCCATTAGAGATTCATGCCCCGGTGTCCAGAGGATACTTGCGTCTTCGAAGTCGCACTTGAGGAGAACTTGAAGGGCTGATCTGCTAATTGTTCCTTTTAGGAATCTTCGACACGCTTCTTGTGAATCTGTCACGATGTTTACTGAAGATAATACAATATATGATGTGTAAAGGCGTTTACTGACGGCACTACGCGACGATGCACAACAGCGACAGTCAAGACGGATCGCGGGCTCTCAGCACGAGGGGCGTACTCTCAGAAAAGAGCCAAAGCGAACAACCCACTAGAAGGCGCTCGAGAGCACGACCCATTACAGAGTTCGAACGCTTCGCTACAATTACCCCGGGTACCAAAAGGAAGTCGCCTGGAGACCTAAGAGCTTGCTGTTATGAGCGGGTCATGGTAGGGCTTCATGCGCTCCACGTTGACAATGTCACGACCTCGACGGCGCATGCCCGAAGATGGTTCCATGGGTTCGATCAGGTAGTAGACCGCGGATGTGCGTTCGACCACACGGTAGAGGCCTTCGTATTTGGGCAGTAGTTTGGAAGAGAGGCCAGTTGCAGTGGTAGGGACCGGGAGCCATACGAACGCTCCAGGGAGGAACGTGGGCACAGAAGTGGTGGTGTCACCGCGAACGCTCTTCTGCCGCTCTTGGTCATGCGTAGTAAGGGCATTCGCAAGCTCGCGACACTCCTCAACAAGTCTGGCTGTGGCGGAAATAGGCGCACACTCAGATCGATCCTGCTTGTAGGGAAGGACTGTGTCGATTGTGTACGGCGGCTGCCTGCCGTACAATAAGGTTGAGAGCTAGGCTAGTTGGTGACTGGTCATTATGCCTATATGGTTAGGTAGCGCACTTTCGACGGGGACAAAAGAAACAGAAAGAACACGACACGTAGCGTGTGTCGGGTCCTTTCTGTTTCTTTTGTCCCATCGAAAGTGCGCTACCTAACCATATAGGCATGCCTGCCGTACAATAAGAAAAAAGATTGGGAACCAGTAGTGGTCTGCGGGGCGGTATTGTGGGCGTACGTGACGAAGGGCAGAACGGTATCCCAATTTGTCTGATCGGCGGCGACGTACATCGACAGCATGTCGCCGAGCGTGTTCTAAAGCGTTCGGTGAGCAGATTCGTCTGCGGGTGGTACGCAGTAGTTTTGCAGTGAGCAACGTTGCACTTTTTGAGAATGACTGCGACGACTTCCGACAAGAAGACACGGCCTCGATCACTGATCAGCTCCTGGGGTGCACCATGGCGCAGAATGAATCGGTGGAGCAGGAAGAAGGCAACATCGCGTGCTGTAGCCATTGGGATGGCGGCAGTTTCGGCGTATCGCGTAAGGTAGTCGACGGGGACGATAGCCCAGCGGTTAACAGCCGACGTCACAGGAAGTGACCCATACAAATCGATGCCAACGAGCCCAAACGGACGATCAGGGCAAGGTAACGGTTGTAGACCTGCTTGTGACAGGTGCGTTGAATTTTGCGGCGCTGACAATCAATGCAGGAGCGAACGAACTTCTGCACGTGGCGGTACATCCCTCCCCAAAAGTGCCGTTGGCGATGCGGTGATAAGTTTTTGATACGCCATAGTACGCACACTGCTGATCAGCGTGAAATGATTCGCATGTCAGAACCCAGTCTTCGGGGTATTGCTAGCAGTTACTGGCGGCCCTCGGCGTTGTAATTTCGTCGGTAAAGGAGGTCGTCGCGAATGGCGAAATGGTTTGCTTGACGACGCAACGCGCGAGTGGATGGTGATGCCGATGGATCAGTCAGCAAGTCTCTCAGTGAGGCTCTCCATTGATCCTTGCGCTGTTCGGTAGCTTTGGTGTGAATGTCGAGGGAAGAAACGAGAAAGTGAGACAATGAGCTGTGGGCCTTGTCGTCAGGCAAGGGAGAGCGCGACAGGGCGTCGGCGTCAGCATGCCGGCGTCCGTTGCGGTACAACACACGGATGTCGTAGTCTTGCAGGCGAGGTGCCCAACGGGCAAGGCGGGCTGAGGGGTCCTTCACTGACGACAACCAGCACAGTGCATGATGGTCGGTGACGACATCAAATGGGCGACCATACAAATAGGGCCGGAACTTCGTAAGGGCACAGATGATTACCAGCCATTCTTTCTCCGTAACGGTGTAATTGGCCTCGGCTTTAGTAAGCGTACGACTTGCATATGCCATGACATATTCCGGGAACCCAGGTTTGCACTGCGCAAGGAAAGCGCCGAGGCCAACACAGATTGCGTCCGTGTGAACCTCTGTAGGGGCCGTAGGGTCGAAGTGGCGTAGTTTGGGAGGAGACGTCAACAAACGACGGAGCTTGCGAAAGCGTCGTTGCACTCTGACGACCACAAATTGAGGGGCCCGTTGCTGCCAAGGAGCTTCGTGAGCGGCGATATGATAGTAGCGAAGTTTCGGATGAAGCACCGAAAGTAGGAGCATAATCCTACGAAACTGGGCAGTTCTTTGACGGACGTAGGTTTGGGGAACTCTGTCACTAACCGAAGCATGGCTTGATTGGGGAGAATTCCGTCCTTGGACACGACGTAGCCAGTGGCCTAGCCGGGGGGCACACAGGTCCCGTGCCCAACCCCCCCCCCCCCCCGAATTTTTTTTGCCATGGCATACAGCGCTCAAAATGGCACTCCATCATATTTGTCTGCCCGTTACGCAATTTGCATATTTGCCATCTACTGGTTACGCAGTTCGCATCGTGAGACGTATGGTGGTATTCTACCCTTCTACCACACTATATTGCATCTGTTAACGCGATTTCTTGCCCTGAATTGGGCTGCCTTTCGCTTCTGCGTTTGTTCTCTTGCTGTCGCGTCGTAATCTTCTCTGACATTCCACGCTCGTAAAAAGGGTCTATTTGTACAGGAAGAAATCACGGAAGAATTAAAACATCGGAGGGAGCACCTCGCTACACGACTGAAGGAAAAAGAAATAAAAACGTCAGGTCTGCGCGCAAGACGCAGCGCAGTCACAGCGAGAGCTGGATCAGCGGTGACTACTACAAGCACAGTTCCAAGGTGCCCACTACGCCATAACTAATCATAATTTTGCGAAGTATCCACAAGTGGCCTAGCCAGTGGGGGGGGGGGGGGGGGGGGGGGCAAACCGGCCCCGTGCCCCCCCCCCTCCGAAACTTTTTTGCTATGGCATACAGAGCCCAAAATGACACTTGACCACATCTGCCTGCCCGGCCCCCACTTGAAATCAAGGAGGTGCTCCCCCCACCACCCCTGGAGAAAAACTTTCTGCCTACGCCCCTGGCCACATACCCCTTATATGCGGATAAAAAACACCCTTGATCCAAAATACGGTAGGTCCGCAAAAAATGCACCTTCCAAAGCTAATCATGAACCTTAGACAAAGCGATAGGTCTAAACTTAATGAAAACAGGAGCAGTGTGGAGGCTGGCCCCCTGCAGGTCCCGTCGCACAGCATCGCGGGGAAGCGAGTGCTGACGCGACGATTTCTACAGGGGTGCAACGACCCCGGTTGCGTCCGACCAGAGTTCAGACTACATCGATCGTTTCTGCAGTCGACACAAACGGCAGACACTTTACCGGCTCGAGTAGCTGGCATTCGAGCGAGCAGCCCTCGGGCAGGCACGGGATCGCTCCTCTGGCCCCGGGCCATCAACCGCCACTTCGCAGGACAGCGTGGGCGCTCACACCGACTCACTTTCGGACGACGGTACGACGACACCGTCTTCCAGGATTCGAACCCACCACGCCTTCCATACTCACCAACGAATTGATCCGTGCCACGTAGGACAGTTCTGACCTCATCGTCACTGGTCTGGTGATAGCATATAGGTAAAAGTGACAAATATACCTGTACATACAGCGGGTAACTATGTTCGCTTTGAATGCAACTAAGGCCAGGGTAGCATAGGCAATCCAACGTAGATACTTTTTGTGGGATACGGCTGAAGACTTAGTTCTGCTGCCGAAGTACACTCGATGAACGGATAACTCGATGGTTCAGGTTGACCTACCACTGGTCAGGGAGCAAAACGTGCAATGGGAGTTTTGCGACAGCGCAGTCGCTAAAACTCCGCGTATGGCAGTCGTCAAATGATGTAATTTTTGCTGCGTGGTACGGCCGTCTCTGCACTTCTTGTCTAACAGATTGCAATATATGCATAAGCTTTCAAGCCTGAGGTTAATTGCAACGATTTATACGAGAGGGCCGGATATATAATTTCACGCACGAGTTTGGGCAACTACGCAAGTCATTACTAATCTAATTTGATAAGCAATCTAAATTAAAATTAGAAGTTATATTTAGTAGTCTAAACACGATTGGTCCCGTTGTCTACCGCTTTCCCATTTTTCTTCTTTCCAGATTGTCTGTGCGTGTGCGTGTGTGCCCATGTGTGTGTGCATGTGTGTGTGCGTGCGTGCGTGCGTGCCTGCGTGCGTCCGTGCTTGCGTGCCTGCGTGCGTGCGAATGAGTGATGCAGTAAGAGCACGTCACACTGAAGAAAACAAGATACGGTGAGGGCGTCCGGATGTGGCAATGCTGTGGAGATGAACACAAGCGCGAACCCGTTGTGCTGTTTCTCCTTCCTCATCTAAGATTTCAAAATCAACGGAAGATAATATAATATATGGCGTGTAAAGGCGTTTACTGACGGCACTAGGCGACGATGCACAACAGCGACAGTCAAGACGGATCGCGGACTCTCACCACGAGGGGCGTGCTCTCAGAGAAGAGCTAGGCGGACGACCCACTAGAAGGCGCTCGAGAGCACGACCCATTACAGAGTTCCAACGCTTCGCTACAATTACCCCGGGTACGAAAAGGAAGTCGCCAAGCGACCTAACATTTGCTGCTATGAGCGGGTCATGGTAGGGCTTCAGGCGCTCCACGTTGACAATGTCACGCCCTCGACGGCGCATGTCCGAAGATGGTTCCATGGGTTCGATCAGGTAGTTGACCGCGGATGTGCGTTCGACTACACGGTAGAGGCCTTCGTATTTGGGCAGTAGTTTGGAACAGAGGCCAGTTGCAGTGGTAGGGACCGAGAGCCATACGATCGCTCAAGGGAGGACCGTGGGCGCAGAAGTGGTGGTGTCACCGCGAATGCTCTTCTGCCGCTCTTGGTCATGCGTAGTAAAGGTCTTCGCAAGCTCGCGACACTCCTCAGCAAGTCTGGCTGTGGCGGAAATAGGCGCACACTCAGATCGATCCGGCTTGTAGGGAAGGACTGTGTCGATTGTGTACGGCGGTTGCCTGCCGTACAATAAGAAAAAAGGGTTTGAAACCAGTAATGCTCTGAGGGTCGGTATTGTAGGCGTATGTGACGGAGAGCAGAACGGTATCCCAATTTGTGTGATCGGCGGCGACGTACATCGACAGCATGTCGCCGAGCGTGTGGTTAAAGCGTTCGGTGAGCACATTCGTCTGCGGTTGGTACGCAGTAGTTTTGCGGTGAACAGCGTTGTAGTCTTTGAGAATGGCTGCGACGACTTCTCACAAGATGACACGTCCTCGATCGCAGATCAGGTTCTGTGGTGCACCGTGGCGCAGAATGAATCGGTGGAGCAGCAAGAAGGCAGCATCGCGCGCTGTAGCCATTCGGAGGGCGGCACTTTCGGTGTATCGCGTAAGGTGGTCTACAGCGACGATGGCCCAGCAGTTACCAGCCGACGTCAGAGGAAGTGACCCATACAAATCGATGCCAACACGCCCAAATAGACGATCAGGGCAAGGTAAAGGTTGTAGAGCCGCTGGTGACAGGTTCGTTGAATTTTGCGGCGCTGACAATCAATGCAGGAGCGAACGAACTTCTGCACGTAGCGGTACATCCCTCGCCAAAAGTACCGTTGGCGATGCGGTGGTAAGTTTTTGATACGCCAGAGTGCGCACACTGCAGATCAGCGTGTAATGATTCGCATATATCAGAACGCAGTCTTCGAGGTATTGCTAGTAGTCACTGGCGGTCGTCGGCGTTGTAATTGCGTCGCTAAAGAAGGTCGTCGCCAATGGTGAAATGGTGGGCTTGACGACGCAGCGCGCGAGTGGATGGCGATGCCGATGGATCAGTCAGCAAGTCTCTCAGTGAGGCTTTCCATTGATCCTTGCGCTGTTCGGTAACGATGGTGTTAATGTCGAGGGAAGAAACGGCAAAGTGAGACAATGAGCTGGGGGCCTTGTCGTCAGGCAAGGGAGAGTGCGACAGGGCGTCGGCGTAGGCATGCTGGCGTCCGTTGCGGTACAACACGCGGATGTCGCAGTCTTTCAGGCGAAGTGCCCAACGGGCGAGACGGCCTGAGGGATCCTTCAATGACGACAACCAGCAAAGCGCATGATGGTCGGTGAGGACATCAAATGGGCGACCATACAAATAGCGCCGGAACTTCGTAAGGGCACAGATGATTGCCAGCCCTTCTTTTTCCGTAACAGTGTAATTGGTCTCGGCTTTAGTTAGCGTACGACTTGCATATGCCACGACATGTTCCGGGAACCCAGCTTTGGGGGCCCGTTGCTGCCAAGAAAGCTTCATGAGCGGCGATATGATTGTAGCGAGGTTTCGGACGAAGCGTCGAAAGTAGGAGCATTTTCCTACGAAAGTGTGCAGTTCTTTCACAGACGTAGGTTTGGGGAACTCTGTCACGGCCCGAAGCTTGGCTGGATTGGGGAGAATTCCGTCCTTGGACACGACGTAGCCAGTGGCTTAGCCGGGGGGGGGGGGGGGCGCACAGGGCCCATGCCCCTCTCGCGAAATTTTTTTTCGCCATGGTATACAGCGCTCAAAATGGCACTCCATCATATTTGCCTGCCTGCCATCAAGGAGGTGACCCACTCCCCCGAAAAAAATTTCTGGCTACGCCCCTGGTATCCACTATGCCATCATTTATCATTCTGCGGAGAATCGAGGTGCCCGCTACACATCTGTAAAGTATTGTGTGCAGTTTGTTGATGATGTGGCTGATCACGATGAATAATTGTATCTAAGCCCTTTGTAATAAGTTGGAAACTATAAACCACCTACTCGTCGCGCAATTCGCATCGCGCGACGTGTGATTGTTATCTTACTCATCTACCACCCTATTGCATCTGTTAACGCGATTCCTTGCCTGAAATTGCGCCTGTGTACGGTATTTTTGCGGAGGAGACTTCAGCACCGTTGTGGCTCTGTAGTAGGATACACAGCTGGCAAGCAGAGTTCCTGGGTTGAAATGTAACTCTGTCCTGGATATTGTGTTGTCATTTTGTCCGATAGCGGTTACGGACACCGGCGGCGGCGGACAACTACGGCACTAAAATCGGCTGCTGTTGTGATCTCATAACAGCTCTCGCTGTAAAAAAAGTGTCTACGTAAAATACCGAGGAAGCTGCCCCTTTTTCGGAGATATGAAATTTGCGCCTATGACCGAGCGAGCTGCACGGCTTGATAAGCACACTCAGGTCTCGCATATCTGTGTGAAACGGCCTTCAATATTGCCAGCCAACATTGCACGTTACACACTATTGACTAATCTGGCTACCTGTGCCAGCCCGGTTGTATTGCCAACCTAGCCTGGTAGTCGATTCTCTTCCACTACCCTTCAGCACATGCGGACTTTAAGCCCTGCGATGACCACACTTAAAATGCTCTCTATCTTCGATACTTGCCACTGCTTCACAGGTATGCGCAGTGCACTGCATAGATAGTGAATTATGTTTGTTACCTCCCCTTCCCTCCCACATATTTCTCTCTTTTTTTACAGCGAAAGCTGTTATGAGATCACAACAAGGGCCGTTTTTGGCGCCGTAGTTGTCCGCCGCCGCTGCCGTTGCTGGTGTCCGTAACCACTATCGCTCGAAATAAGAAAAAATTTCCAGGATGGAACGAGGTTCGAACATGGGCCCTCTGCTTGGGAGCCCAGTATTCTACCTCAGAGCCATGCCGGTGCTTGAAAGTGCCTTGCAAGAAGACCCTATACATGCTTCATGTCAGGAAGGAACCACCCTGACATATGTAATGTAGCGTGGTATAAAAGTAAAATAAGAACCAGGCGTCACACAATGCGAATTGCGCAACGAGTGGGTTGCTGAATGCTTCCAACCCATTACAAAGGACTCTACCATAATTCTTCATCGTCATCATTCACAGCATCAACAAAGTGCTCATAATGCCTGAGAGGTGTTAAGCGGGTACCACGGTTCTCCGCAGAATGACGTAAAATAGCGTAGTGGCTGCTTCCCTACTACACAAAAATTATGATTCATAGCGTAGTGGTTTCCTCGCAAGTGCACTTCTATTGGTTGCCAAGGGAGCCAATAAGGCCCCCATGATTCATTTCCTCACGGTCTCAATCAAGTTCTTTCCCTCTCTCTCTCTCTTTCTCACGTTAACGGATGTTTTATAGCGTGGTGGGAGAGTGAAATAATGACCGGACGTCACATAATTCCAAGTACGTAACCAGAGGGTCGTTTAAAGCTTCCAACCCATTACAAAGGGCTGAGCCATAATTCTTCATCGTCATCAGCCGTTGCATCAACTAAGTGCACATAATGGCTTACAGGTGGTAGCTCGCTTTTCCGCAGAATGACGAATAATGGCGTAGTGGGGGCTTCCCAACTTCCCAAAATTTATGATTTGTGGCGTAGTGGGTACGTTGCTAGTGTACTTGTCCCAAGAGAGTTTATAACGATATGGTGTACTACCTTTCCAGTACACCATGATAACGTTATCTAGAAATGCCGCTCTTCCAGCTTTCGCTGTGACTGTGCTGCGCTTTCCGCGCAGGCCTGGCGGTTTTTTCTTTTTTGTTTTTTTTTTCAGCCTGTTCTCCGCTGCAGAATCCTGCAGCAGCGGTTCCTAGGAACCCATGTTCTGATAGTCTTTAGATAAGTGCAAGATTTATCAGTAAGTTTACGGTATGGTACGCCGGAGTTTCATTTTGAGTTGTCACAAATTGTCGGAACACTTGAAGAACATCTTTCCCCGTTGTCATAACACCTGACATTTCCCAGGAAAATTCCATCCGGTTCGGCAAAAACAGTAAATGCGTGCGTATTCAATAAAGCATTTCGTTATAAGCACATGTGTGCATTCTTAAAGTATGTTCCACCGCAATCTTGAATTTTGGTCCGCGACCGAGCAAGGTCACCCCTCCAAATCTCGTCCGATTATCTTTCACCGTAGGAGGGGGGGGGCGCTTGCTCGGGATTTCACGATAGTCTATACGTGATTTCCAAGTCATATCGCGCGCGCACTGAAAGTAAAGCTGTGACAGCGCATCCCAACAAACATTCTAGACCAATCAGCTGTCTCTTGATCACCTGTTTGAACTGTACGCCTTGTGAAAGTGCCACAAGGATGGTTTAACTATTGGTCCAATATGTGACCTCTGAGACATTGCGTATTGGCTGATACCGTAGCATTATTCTAATCATCAGAATTATGCTATTATGCTAGATTTATTACACTCTCTTATATAGTGTGACACGAGATAATATAGTGTAATGGAATAGTCCTGGTATAGTACAGTCGAGATTGATTGTTCAGCTACGCTGCCGCAGTTTTATCTGAAGTGAACCTACCGCGGACTTTCACAGGACAACTATGTGTTGCACCCATATTTTTTGGCTTACAACGACATTGTACGGTACTCTGTCATCATTATTCATTCCTCCGAAGGTCTAGCAGATTTCTTGTTTATTTGCTGTAGTGGATACGTACCATGTTTTTTTAAGGCCCAGCGCCAACAAGTTGTATGTTCCATAAGTTCATAGTAAGAATAACAATAACAAACTATGAGTTCCCGTGCATCTATCAGTCTGTCCTACGCCGCCAGCATCGAGAGGGTCTGGTACCGAGAGTTCTGGTCAAAAGAAAGGAGGAACAGTCTTTGTAAGTCACTAACATCGATTGTTTCAGTATGGTGGTTAGCCGTGTTTGTTGGCACCGACACAAACTACTGTAAACATGGCGAAAACGGGGCGCAGATTAACGAAACACGTGTCAAAGAAATCGGCTTTCCCTCAACGATTCATTGCGTGCAATGTACAGCCAGAGACGGCAAGTAAAAAAAGCAAGGAAACATTGTTTCTTGGGGATTCCAGACGAGCGAAGGCGGACCTCCTTGCAGGCGTGATTTCCTTGTCGAATAATCTGATGCATGCCTCAAGTGGAGGGCCATGCTTGCATATAACGAAGCCCTCAAAAGCTTCGCGTGCACGCACATGCTTATGCTTCTGGATTAACGGGACGTCAATGAAGTTCTGAGATTCCTTACATGACCCGCGATACAGAACTGGGTTGCCGTCATGCTTCTGTTTAACATTGTTGACGTACTCTCGGGTACGATTATTCAAGAGGCGTCGCCCCACACAGGAACGGCCGCAGCTCAGATGAATATCGTAGACGATTCATGTGGTGGAGCTATGTGAAGGGCGCTTGGTGCTTCATTCTAGCACCTTTACTTTTTTGGGCGTTGACATTTTTTTTATAAGGCCTTCAGATTGACTGGAGCCGAGAAAACTACCGAAACTCTCACCCTATCTGCCGCATTCTTCAAACTAGATGGAACACCGACGACGAAAAGTAGCGCTGAATGAACGGGGACACAAGAAGAGGACGCGCAACACAGGCACCCATGCACATATGGGATGACGTCAGCGAATTTTGATCTCGCATTGGCGGGGCCCTTTTCTCTTGGTGCACTTCCGTTAGAGGTCATTTGCCAGCATGCAGCACCAAGAGGCACTTCGGAGGGCCTTCCCGCGACAAACGATGTACAAGACCGTCAGAGCAGACCATGGGCCTACCCGCTGTGGTAGCTTGGCACGTAAGGTGGCGCGTCGCTAAGCTCGAGGGCGCTGGTTCGATTCCCAGCCAAGGCAGGATGCATTTCGAGGGGGCGAAATGCAACAAACACCCATGTGCTTAGATATAGGTGTACGTTAACCCCTTCAGGGTTTTCGCCGTACATGTACGGCAGGAGCTTCCTGGTACCAAAGGGTTTTCGTCGTACATGTACGGCATAGCGTTTATTTTTAAAACGCGCGCCTTTTTCGATCATTTCTTTTGTTTGGCCTGTGCTTCCACACTTCGGGAATACGTGGAATTTTTTTCATGCGCCGATGTCTCTCCGTTGTATTTTTTTTTCGCTTCCCAAAACGGCCCGCCGCCTATCGCTTGCCCATCCGAGCGCGTTCGCGGTGCAGATGGTTTAAAGTGCGCGCCTTTTTTGATGATTTCTCTTGCTTGGCATGTGCTGCCACGCTTCGGAAATACGTGGAATTTTTTTCATGCGCCGATGTCTCTCCGTTCTTTCTTTTTTTATGCTTCGCAAAATGGCGCGCCGCGCGCCGGCTATCGCTTGCGCAACCGAGAGCGCCCGCGGCGCGGTTTGGTTTCAAACGCGCGCCTTCTCCCATTTCTCTTGCTTGGAATGTGCTGCCACGCTTCGGAAATACGTGGAATTTTTTTCATGCGCCGATGTCTCTCCGTTCTTTCTTTTTTTATGCTTCGCAAAATGGCGCGCCGCGCGCCGGCTATCGCTTGCGCAACCGAGAGCGCCCGCGGCGCGGTTTGGTTTCAAACGCGCGCCTTCTCCCATTTCTCTTGCTTGGCATGTGCTGCCACGCTTCGGGAATACGTGGAATTTTTTTCATGCGCCGATGTCTCTCCGTTCTTTCTTTTTTTATGCTTCGCAAAATGGCGCGCCGCGCGCCGGCTATCGCTTGCGCAACCGAGAGCGCCCGCGGCGCGGTTTGGTTTCAAACGCGCGCCTTCTCCCATTTCTCTTGCTTGGAATGTGCTGCCACGCTTCGGGAATACGTGGAATTTTTTTCATGCGCCGATGTCTCTCCGTTCTTTCTTTTTTTATGCTTCGCAAAATGGCGCGCCGCGCGCCGGCTATCGCTTGCGCAACCGAGAGCGCCCGCGGCGCGGTTTGGTTTCAAACGCGCGCCTTCTCCCATTTCTCTTGCTTGGCATGTGCTGCCACGCTTCGGGAATACGTGGAATTTTTTTCATGCGCCGATGTCTCTCCGTTCTTTCTTTTTTTATGCTTCGCAAAATGGCGCGCCGCGCGCCGGCTATCGCTTGCGCAACCGAGAGCGCCCGCGGCGCGGTTTGGTTTCAAACGCGCGCCTTCTCCCATTTCTCTTGCTTGGAATGTGCTGCCACGCTTCGGGAATACGTGGAATTTTTTTTTAATACGCCAATGTCTCTCCGTCTTTTTTTTTCTTTCCAAAGAGGCGCGGCGGCATGTAGTCTCGCATCAGAACGCGCGCACGCGGTCCGGCTCGTTTCGGTTTCGTCCTTCGGGTTGTTTTCGCTTCTTGCGCCCGCAAAGCTGATGGCTGTTTGGTTTCTAATCTCTCAAAGGGTGACCGCTTGTTACTCTCTCGTTTATTGCTCACTGGGGTGCGATTACATCAGTTTCCGTGCAGCGCTAAATTACACGAACGACGCCGCCGTGATTGCGTTTCCTGTTCTGGAGTCTCCGAAAAACTAACTACGTCTTGTTGGCGATAAGACGAAGGATTACTGTAGGTTTTTCACTCGTTTTGCTTTCCGGACGGGCGCAGAACCATAGTTTTCTTCCGTGCGCTCACTGACGCAGTTCGCTTACGTTATGGAAGCGCGCGCCGGTTGCGCTGCTGCCGGTGAGTCGAGCAGCGATTCTTCCGATGCGGACTATTCCCCAATTGACGAATCAGAATCTGATTCATTGGATTTCAGTTCGTCAGACGAGGATTTTTTGACGAGTTCAGACTCCGATGACGATCAAGGAGCGACATCTGAAACGCTTGCGCGGGCAGCCATGCTTCAAAGACTATCACACGCTGAGAAGTTTTTAGTGTTAGAGCACGAGCGTTTTTAAACGGAAACGTACTCTGGTGCGCTTATTTTTGTATGTTTGTGAGCTATGTTTAATACAATGCGTAATTTTTATTCATAAAAAACTGTGAAGCTTTTTTTGGGGGGGGTAGGGGGGGGGGATTCTGCTTGATTTTACTACGAATAAGCCATATGTATGTAACAACAAAACTGATTTTTTTTGTAACTTTACGGTCACGAAAAAAAATTTTAGACAAGTTTTTTCTTAAATAGAATCGTCTGAAGAGTTTATTTCAGCAATAAAAAAATTACACATTTTTGGACTGGATTTCGCGAAAAAATTCGACCCTCAAAGGGTTAAGGAAGCCCAGGTGGTATTACAGGAAACAGTGCAGCGGACGCAGCTGCAAATCGGCCGCACATTAACGCAGAAAAATTGATCTTCCTCTTTCACGCAATGAAATCCGTCTCCTCCTGAGACAGATATCCTGTGCTGTCACGAAAGACAAATGGTTCGATCATCAACAATCTAAAAGTTCGGACTTATATTTAATAGACCCTTGCATAAAACTATCCATACCATCGGATTTGAGCGAAAATAGGAAATTCAAAGCATTAGTTCGCCGCCTGCGGCTTGGTGCAGCATTTACGCGACACATCCTATACAGGATAAAGCGTACGTCTAGTCATGAGTGCTCTTACGGTCACCCAGACGAAGATGGGCATCAGCTACTCCTCGAGTGCGAAAAATATGATTCACCACGAGAGGTATGACGAGCAAGCTTGTTGCTTTCACATAAAAGACCATTCACCATAATGAAAATACTATACTCGTATACAAATAAAAAAAAGGCGGCTTTTCGCCGTCAAAGGACCCCCCCCTCCCCTTCCAATGACGTCGCCGTGTCATCGTGACGTCGCGGCCGACCACTTTGCACCTACAGGCAGCGCTTGGACTCAACCTTTTGAGTGCATCCGCGTCGTAAAGTAGTTCCTCTAGAAGCATTTATTTTGAGTGAAGATAAAATTTTAGTTAAGTTTATTTTATTTCGCCGTTAGAATAGAACACGTGAAAGAGTTTATGGTCAGCTGCAGTAGTGAATTGTGGCTGACTGGCGCAATCGACGAGAGACAAAGCAAGCAGTTATCGCCGCCTGTCGCAGTCACTGGTGCGACAACAGGCGTGTGAGGCAACGTACACTACAGATGCAGGAGGGACAAAACGGCAGAACGCGCAACACTTCACGCTCAAGACAAAACACCTGCAGAGGATGATGACCGCTTTGTATCACACAGGACATTGAAGCGCCGATCAACGGCGCAAATTATCCAGTGCCTGCATCGACGACCTGTTTCCAAGCACTGCACGCACCACACAAACAAGGCTTTGTGTGGAATTCACATTGGTAACGGCACTAAAGTCAGCTTGCGAGAGCGCGCGCGGTCTCACTGAAGACGCCGGTGGATTGTCGCGAACAGCGGAGGCGGCCATTTTGGTTGAGGTCCGTCCGCGCGGAAGAACACGCTTTTTTATTCCTTTGTGAGCGCGGCGCGGACGCGGCCGATGACACGGCGACGCCATTGGCTGGAGGGGGGTCCTTTGACGGCTGAAAGCCGTTTTTTTTTTCTTGTGTTGTATCCGAGCATGGAGGAATAAAATACACTAGGAGAGAGCGTCACGTGACATTTTTGAAGCCCAGCCAAAAAAAAAATGAAACAGGGGCATGCTGGGAAATGAGCACCCCCACGTGATAGGCAAGCGGTGAGTTTTACGCGTAGCGTCTCAGAGGCCATTAGCCCATGCATTTTCTTCCATGGCGGCGTCGATGGCTGCGTCCTATCTTTTTGCCGTTCCTCCGCGGAGGCATCATGGGACGCAATATACACGTGCTGGCTCCCGCAGCTTGCATTATTTCGCGAGTGCGTCCGTGGCGCATTGGACGCTCTTTCGCCTGCGGTCATCTCTATTTGCCACAACCAGCCACAACGTTCTCGTTCGAATCATCGAGCAGGCAAGACGCGTCCCGGAATGCACGTATCATGAGGTGCTGTGTGTTGAGGTGCACGAGCGTCGCACGTGCAAGTTTGACACCACTATGAGGGAAAAAATTGGCCGCGTATCTGCGTGCTTCGCTGCAAATGTCGTCTAAAGACGATAGAAGAGGCGCTGCGTGAGATATGGACGCCATCTGGCAATACGTCGGGAAACATGAGGGCTGTGTTGCGGGCTGGTAGTCCCGGCGCAGCGGCAGGCGGTGACCAACGCGACCGGTGGGGACGCCGGCCAGCCCGAACACGCTGTTTGGCGCGATGCGCCGAAGGAGAAGAAACGTCCGCACTCAACGAGTACTCTCCACAGACTCTCTTATTTACACGTCGCCTGGGTAAAACAGGAATGCCAGAGCGGCGCCCCCTGTCATTCCTACAATGCAATACTGAACCGAACCCGAAACACAACATGAGCTTGTGCAGAGGGCACGGAGGAAGACAAGTTTCAGCGCAGTCGCATTTTCAGCGCACCTTAAAAAACTAGGGTCTTTAAAATTGCGTATCTATGTATTTTCTATTAAAGGAACACACCACCTAATACTTACCTAATGATGTTGCGCCTCAGACGTGCGTAATATTTACTTTTTGACCGACAACGTTCACAAGTATGAACAGCCGTACCAGTTCACGATGGGTGGGCGGTAAGCAAGTGGTTCAACTTTGGCCGGGTGGCTGAATCGGGTGACGTGCCGACAAACAGAAAGACAGACCAATATTTCTGCGTTTAAGTTCCCCAAGAAAGACTATCGTCTTTAAAAAGTTATTCGTTACGCGCGCTGATTCCATGCGCGCGTGTGAAGTATTTTATGCCCCCTTTTAAAAGTGAGGACACAAAGCCCTTTCAAATCGGCAGGATCAATAAGTACGACAAGCAGCGTCTAGGGAACGAGCGACCGAAATCAATGCACATTTACCTCGGCGCACCAAGCTCACCGCGACAGACGGCCGACGCTTGTCAACGTGCTTCTAACCCGGTGTGAACTAGAACCTACCGAGCACCAAACAAGGCTCACTTCCCAGCAGGCAACGCACCGAAGAGCAAGAGGGAAAGGAGAAACGACGAGGGAGCGGCTTCAGAGGATGTTGGCTTGTGGAAGCTAGGCGCGCTCCCTCAACTTTTTTCTTTCGCAGCGACTATTCTGTGGTCCTGACCACAGGATAAACTCCAGCTTTATTCTGTGGACCAGACCACAAAATAAAGTGCAGCGTTATTTTGTGGACCACAATAAACTTGCGCGCTGTGGGCTGTGCAGAATGTACTGTAGCCTAAGCAACCCACCTCTATTGACGACGGTTTTCTGTCACAAACTGCGAGGGTTCATTCTGTGGTCTGGTCCACAGAACAGGCACTGTTGTGATAAGCCAGTGGAATGCCCTCAGAAGGAACTGAACCCACCCCATGAAGACTTCGATTTGCCAACGCTCTAGCTCCCTTGACGTCAGCTTCTCTCGCGAATCTCAATATGTGCTCGCCGTTTTGTGAATCGCTATTGAAGACGCGTATGCGTGAAAGATTCCAATGTTTTGACATATGCCAGTATTGATATCAGCCGCAGATAAACTTGTTATTGTGAACGGAAGCAGCAAAGCGAAGGCCTATAATGATAGCAAATGAGAGCGCTTCTAAAATTTCGTGGACCTGATCTATCGCGTGCGGAACACTAAAGTCACTTTCACCACAGTTGTGTCATGTGAAAAAGTGCACTAACATTTGCACGGGAGACTCGAATTTCGAGCAATCCTTCTGAATGGGCGCGGCCATAAATCACCCGTAAAAGAACACTAACGCCACCGCGAAAAGAAAACAATAATAACAAATGACAGCGTGTACAAAATTTTCTGGCCTTGATCCATCGAGTACACAACGCTTAAGCCACTTTCGCCGCAGTACACCTGTGTCAAGCAAAAAAAAAGCGCAATAAGATTGGCGAGAACCTACTAGTTGTCGCTGGACACAGCACACTTTATCACTTAATGAGATACACTTGCACGCGCCGTACAATTACGAGTACTTGTATGATCGTCAACGTCTGAAAACTTTACAGAAACAGCTAAAGTAGCCCCTAGCCAATCTCAGTGCACCTTTTTTGCACGACATTAATGCACTGCGGTGAAAGTGACTGAAGTGTGTCCTGACGCGAGAGATCAGGGCCAGAGTATTTTAGTAGTGTCGCCCTTTGTCGTTATGATTCCCTTCTCGTGGTGGCGTTAACGCTGTTCTTAGGGAGATCTGTGGCTGTGTTCGCGCAATCAGGGGGATCGCTCAAAATTTGAGTCTCCCGTCCAGATCTTAGTGCACATTTTCTTTTACAGCGAAAGCTGTTATGAGATCATTTCAACGGCCGTTATTGGTGCCGTAGTTGTCCGCCGCCGCCGCCGAAGGTGTCCGTAACCACTATCGCTCGAAATAAGAAAAAAAAACGAAATAAGAAAAAAATTCCAGGATGGAACGGGGTTCGAACCTGGGCCCTCTGCGTGGGAGCCCAGTGTTCTACCTCTGAGCCATGCCGGTGCTTGAAATCGCCTTGCAAAAAGACGCTATACAGGCTTCATCTCCGGAAGGAACCACATTAACATATGTAATTTAGTGTGGTAAAAGAGTGAAATAACAATCAAGCATCACACAACGCGAATTCTGTAACCAGGCGTCACACAATGCGAAGTGCGCACCGAGTGGGCTGTTGGATGCTTCCAACCCATTACAAAGGGCTCTGCAATAATTCTTCATCGTCATCAGGCACAACAACAACAAAGTGCACATAATGCTTTACATGTTTTTAGCGGGTACTACGGCTCTCCGTTGAATAACGAAAAATGGCATAGTGGCAGCTTCCCTACTTCACTGAAATTATGATGATTTATAGCGTAATGGGTTCCTCGCAAGTGCACTTGCATTGGTTGCCAAGGAAGCCCATAAGCCCATGATTCATTTCCTCAGGGTCTCAATAAAGTTATTCCCCCCTCTCTCTGTCTCTCTTTCTCAGGTCAACGTATGTTATATTGCATGGTGGGAAAGTGAAATAGCGATCGGGCGTCACACAATGCGAATTACGTAACTGGTGAGTCGTTTTAAAGCTTCCAACCCATTACAAAGGGCTGAGCCACATTTCTTCATCGTCAACAGTCGTCATGTAAACAAAGTGCGCATAATGCCTTACAGATGTGTAGCTGGAACCTCGCTTCTGCGCAGAATGACGAATAATGGCGTTGTAGGTGCTTCTAAGCTTCACAAATATTGTGATTCATGGCGTAGTGGGTACCTGGCTAGTGTACTTGTATTAGTAGGCCCAAGAGAGTTTTCAACGGGCTCTAGAAATGCCGCTCTTCCAGCTTTCGCTGTGACTGTGCTGCGCTTTCCGTGCAGGCCTGGCGTTTTTTTTTTTTTTTTGCATGACACGAATGTACTGTGGTGAAAGTGACTTAAGTGTTCCGCACTCGATAGATCAGGTCCAGAAATTTTTAGAACCGCTGCCATTTGTTATTATATGCCTTCTTTTTGCTGCTTCAATTCACGACAAGTTTACCTGCTTTGGCATGTCAGACCAGCAAGCACGCCGAAGGTGGGCTTCGCCTTCGTATTTCGAACCTTTCACGCATAAGCGTCTTCCATCTCGCGCACTATGCCCGGAAATGACCTCCTTGGTCCGGACTTATTCACAAAGCTGTGAGCGAATATTGCGATTCGCGAGAGAAGCTGTCGTCAAGAGAGGAGGGCGCAGTGCTTATCTGTGAATTAGACCACAGAATAAACCCTACAAATTTGTGAGAGAAACCAGTCGTCAAGAGAGGTGGGCTGTTTGGGCTACAGCGATGTCTGGTGCCCACGGTCCACAGCACAAGTCTCTTTGGTGTAGTCCAAAAAATAAAGCTGCACTTCATTTTGTGGTTTAGACCACAGAACAAAGCTGCATTTTACCCTGTGGTCTGGTACACAGAATAGATTGGGACTCTTTTCTGTGGTCTGGTGCGCAGAAACCGTCGTCAAGAGAGCTGGGCTGCCTGGGCTACAGAACATTTCTGCACCGCCCACAGCGCGCAAGTTTATTGTGTGGTCCACAAAATAAGGCTGCACTTTATTTTGTGGTCTGGTCCAGAGAATAAAGCTGCACTCTATCCTGCGGTCTGGACCGCAGAATAGTCACTGCGTTTTTCTTTCCTCCATAAGCAGCAGCAGCACCCTGACCAACGTGTAGCAAGCCGCGGGTTGTTCCCTCCCCGTATTCGTGGCCGTGGATTGCCTCGTTGTGACAGAGCCCTCTTATATAAGCTAAGAGTTGGCTCTGTATTAGTGCGTGAGCGCTTATACCGACAAGGTCGTGTAGACAGTCCATCATGTACGTCGTGTGACTCCTGTGAGACACTAGAACACATAATTTTTGAGTGTCCCGCATTTTTTTATGCAGCGAGCACTGCTCATCAAGGAATATGGACTTATTGGTCTAAAGTGTACGAACCTTGATGATTGCCTGTTCCCGAGGGGTTGTGCTGCTCGGCGTGACCAGGCCCATCGAGCCCTACTTACTTTCTTAAAAAATACCGATTTGGCCTCGCACGTATAGACATTTTTCCTTGTGACCACTTATTCGTGTTTACGTCTGTGTTATTTGTTTTTTTTCTTACCTATTTTCTTTCCTTTCTCTTTCCCCCCTACCTTCCTTTCCCCAATGTTTCCCCTATCCCAAATGAGCAGGCAGGCGTTGTGCCCCTTTAGGTGGCAGTTGTCAGCCTGTTCCCTCCCTATTTCCTCTGTGTCTTCGTGTTTTCTATGTATTCAAACCAAATAAATAAATAAATATCCGAGTAATAAATAGTTCCATGGCCAACCGCGGGCCTTCAGAAAAGAGCGCTTATCGTATTCAAGAAGTTTCTTGAAGAATCAAATACTTTATGTAAATATTAACGCACACCATTTTTTGCCTTCATCTTCATACTGAAAGCAAATGTATAATGTTGTGATGCTGTGTTTGATGTTATGTTATGTGTAATTATTTGTATTAGTGTGTTTTCTTGTGTATGTCAAGTCATACAGAATATCAGAGTTTGGACCTCTACATGTGAACTTATTTTACCTAAAGTCCCTAGATTTTTCCCTGCTCTTCTTAAGTAGCGACAACTGCCTCCTCTCTCAACCCCCTCTCACACGCAGTTGGCGTCAGCCCCCATGTTCTTCCTAAACTGCGAGGACGGAGAAACCGCGTAAAGAGTGCCGGACCGCTGACGCCCGCTGAGTGCCGACAGCGTTAGCCGTTCACGACTGTTAACGGCCGCATAAGTGCAGACAATCAAACACGATCCCAAAGGGGCTTAATACCGCACTGTTGGGGCTCAACGCGCAACTTGTCGGCGTTAACCGAGTCCGTCCGCAACTTTTTTTTTTTTTTGGCGACACCTGCTACGTTGTATAGCGCCGGGCTGTAAAAGGGGGCGATTTCTGAGCGATGTATTTACAATATAGCCATCCTGTTTTTCGCATATGGCAGAAACGTGTGTTCCGCCACCTCGAATATTAGAGCAACGCATGTCTAGCACGTTTTAGAAGACCCGAGTCTTCGCATGCAATTTACGCGCAAAAATATTACCACTTTTAAATGCATGCTCTTCACAGCGAAGACGTGAACACTCTTTACTTCCTTTTCGTACCCTACGGCTCACAGAGGCTGAAAAGATCGTCGTAAAACAACGTTATCAGCTATCTGCGCGCATTTAGGATGCTTTCAGCCATCACGCGAATCTGGAAGCTTCCTAAATAGTATAGATCAGTGGTTCTCAAATTGGGGACCGCGAAGCCAATTTTGGGGGTCCGCGAAACCCATCCTCGGAGTTATTTAGTCCAAAGCTTTGAAAGCAGGCACACAAACAGCACATTACTAACACCTACTTAAGTAGCAAGTCTTATGTATTTACTGTTAAAACTTTGAGGTTATAATCAGGAGCAGGTAAAAGTCGCCTTGTTGATTGTTGCGGGGACATTAGTTTACGGTAGCCATGGAAGTTTACTAACTCTACAGTACATCGATATAAAATATTGCGCACTCGTTTGAGTGAGGTCGGGGTAACAGCAGCTCTTATCTTCAGAGAGCCAGTTATTTTTGTCTGCTTGTGGTTAGCAATATATAAGAAATATTATGTACATTTAGAAATTGCAGATACACTTACACATGATGTTCGTAGGGCTACTTTCACTGTAAGTTATTGCAAAATAGCTTTCGCATCTATTTTGCATATATCATGAAAGTAGATCTTCGCAATTCTGCGATAGAAGGTACGCGCCGTATTGTTTCAGAAACGCAAATGACTCCAATACACGAGGCAATTCTTTAATACCACTAATGTGTGAGACAAAGCCTAATGCCACTAGATCTTTTTTCCTGCAAGGCGAGCTGTGAAGGCACCGCGAAGGATAGACCAGGTTGCTTTGAAATGCACATCGCCCGACAGTCGCGACAGTCGCGCAATTAATTATGCCGCAATGGATAGAGGTGAACACTGTATTAATTTCGGCCACATGGTATCCTTTGACGTGCGCGGATAAAGTAGAGCACAAAGTTTTTTTTTATTAATCTCACTGAGCTTCTACCGGCAGTCTGCCACAGCGGCCTGAATCTAGCACGAGCCTTAGCGGAACATAGGCATCTATGTGCTGAAGGTGGAAAATATGCTTCGCGCTAACACTTTTTAAAAAGCGGTCGCAATAGATATGCATAATCAACGATCATAAATGTGTCAAAACTGAGGCGCTTACACGGGAGTGCGGACGGCCGAAACAGAACGCTGTCTCACCTGGTTTAGAAGCAAAGTGATACGTTTGTCTTTCAACGGTTCTGTGCACCGGAAAACAAGTGACTTACCTCGCACAGCTTGCTGGACTTCATAGGCTTGAAGTTCTTCCGCCCTATTCTGTGCAGCCACGCTTTACGCCTTGTCCTGTCGTGCTTTCCAAGAGGCACAGAAAAGAGCGCCAACCCTTTTCCCGGCTGGGTGGAGCACCCGTAGGCGCAACAAGCAGGCATTTACGAGAATGATCGTGTCGACCGCAGCAAATCCTTTGCACATGCAGAAGACAGCGGGAAAAAAATTGGGGGACGCTTAAGCTTCGCCTTTAAGAGTTGAACGCGATAGCGATATCCTGCCCCTAGTGCGCACTTTGAACACTACGAGTGTTTAACAGAATGCGCGCACTAAGGTGTGTGCCTCATGTAATGGGTAGCATGCTTTAAACCAGGGGCAATTATGCGCGAGAAACGTTTTCGAAGTTGCGATGCACCCACTACGTGGTCTTAAGGGAATAGGCGCAGTAATGCGTGTGCCTTCTATAATAGATGGCTGTCTTTAAACCACCAAGTCGTTATGATATTGACATGGTGTGACGCCCGATGGCAATGTACGCTTGTACCACGCAATATTACTGCAATATTACATTTCGTACTGTGACACCTGTATACAGGACGCGTATTTTTGGGAAGCATGAAAGTTACTTTCAGTGCAGCTCTAAGCAGAGGCGTGGCTGTGTGGTAGAACACCTGCTTGACACGCAGACGGCCTGGGTTCGATTCTCGCTCCGACCCAACATTTTCATTATTTATTTTATTTGCAGCTTTTTCGATTTTTCGGTCACGGACAAGATGATGATTTTTCGCTCACAACCAACGGTGCCGACACCGACGACGGAATTTCTGCGATACGAGCTCTTTAACGCTATCGCGTTAAAAAGCATGCGCAATCCCCCGCGCTGCAGCGTGTATGCGCCTGCGAGGTCCGCGACTCTACCGACTCTACTGCACGAGGCAAACGGGCGAACCAGCGTTAGGAAGAACATGGCTACCGAAAGTCGTTTTTAACCGGAAACGAACAGCACCCAATCACATTCGCCGACGGCGCATCAATGGTTTTCGCCACTTAAGAAGAACAGGGAAAAATCTAGGGACTTTCATTTTACCTATTTGAACTTGTGCTCGACTACTTGTCTACATATGAACCTATTTTACCAATTTGAACTTTCGGGTGGTGTTCGATTCTACAGTATTTGCACATCTTCAGTTCGACTGTATAACGCTTCATACGCTTACCGTTATTTTCTACTGCATATTTTGTCTGCTAAGCGAGAAGGAGTAGCCGGGGCCACCATAATGACACCAACCTCTCCTATTCATCATTTCACTATAAAAAAATTCGGCAGATCCCACGCACTGTGGGAATCGATGTAATGCGAAGCAGCCAGCAAAGAGCTGCATACACCGCCTTGTTTGTCTTTGAGCCAAATGAAATCATTCATGCCATGGCATCTAGTGCACCATATATCGCATGTTTGCCATGCACGCATGCATGCACAATCTAGTGTACACCATGCCAATGAAACGCATATTCTGGTATATAAATGCATGACCTGTCGTTTATGTTCATCACGCACTCGTGTCATGCCATACCGATTTTGGTATATATCACGTTAACAAAACGGCCGGAAGCGCACCATGACAGTGGCATGCAAATCATGCCGTACATGACATGCATAACATGATTCGCATGTTAAGACCTCTCATTTATGTTCGTCATACAGTCACATCGCGCAATACAAATTTTGGTGTATATCAAAGGAGCGAAATGGCCGCGAGTGCACCATGAGTAGAGCATGTAAATCATGTAATACATGACATGAATATTAGGGTTTTTCATGTCACCACCTTTCACTAATGTTCATCATACAGTCACATCGCGCAATACAAGTTTTGGTGCATATCAAGCTATCGAAACAGCCGCGAGTGCGCCATGAGCGTGGCATGTAAATCATGTCATACATGACATTCATATCATGATTTTCATGTTACCACGTGTCAGTTATGTTCGTCATACAGAAACGTCTCGTCATACCAGTTTTCGTATGTATCCCTTCATTTAAACGGCCGCGAGCGCCCCGAAACCATGTCATGTAAATCATGCTGCACATGACATACGCGTCATGATTTGCATATTAGGACCTGTCATTATGTTCTTCATGAACTCTTGTCACGCCGTACTAATTTTGGTATATATGAAATTAACGGAACTGCCGCAAGAACCCAAAGGCCGTGGAATGTAAATCATGCTGTTCATGACATGCGAGTCATGATTTTCATGATATGACCTGTCATTTATGTTCGTGATAAGGCCATGTTATGACACACCAATTTTGGTATACATCCGATTAACGAAACGGCCAGGGAGCCCAAAGGCCGTGGAACGTAAATCATGCTGTTCATGACATGCGTGTCATGTTTTTCATGATATGACCTGTCATTTATGTTCGTAATAAGGCCATGTTATGACACACCAATTTTGGTATACATCCGATTAACGAAACGGCCAGGAGAGCACAAAGTCGTAGGCGGCTAGATAGATAGATAGATAGATAGATAGATAGATAGATAGATAGATAGATAGATAGATAGATAGATAGATAGATAGATAGATAGATAGATAGATAGATAGATAGATAGATAGATAGATAGATAGATAGATAGATAGATAGATAGATAGATAGATAGATAGATAGATAGATAGATAGATAGATAGATAGATAGATAGATAGATAGATAGATAGATAGATAGATAGATAGATAGATACGCTCAAAGTCGCAGAAGTTCGCTAAGAAATGCTTCGCATTTAAAAAAACTGAGGTAGTCGAAAATATTCCGGAGTCCACAACTACGGAGTACCTTTTTATCATTATGTCGTGGTTCTGGGGCATAAGAAACCAGCAATCATCAAAGCAGGCCGCATGATGTGCGACCTGAATTTCAGTGAAATCACCATCATCAAGGAGCGTGCGTAATAGCGCATGCGCGAGATCATGGGGGTTTTTGTCATTGCCAAGCATAGCCCTTCGTGCCCTCTTTCCCGCTGTTTGCAGTAGTATGTGTTAATTGCTCATTAACTGGAAGGTGTTTTATGCAATCCTCTTTCCGTAGATAGACTTTGCTAGAGAGCAATTGCATCTATGCACTCTCTCTGCTTACTCGAAAACAGTTACAACGAGCTTTTTGTCCTAGGGCATCGAATGAAACATAATTCCGGTTGCATTTGGTGGAGGTCTATATCAGTGTGATACAGGCGGCCGAGCAAGGAGATCTCCTTTTTTGCCCATGTTCGCCACAGACAGACATAAAGCGTTGATGATGGCGCCAGTGATTACGATGACCGTTTTGTGAAACCAGCCCCGCCACGGTGGTCTAGTGGCTATGGCGCTAGGCTGCTGACCCGAAGGTCGCGGGATCGAATCCCGGCCGCGGCGGCTGCATTTTCGATGGAGGCGAAAATGTTTGAGGCCCGTGTACTTAGATTTGGGTGCACGTTAAAGAACCCCAGGTGGTCGAAATTTCCGCAGCCCTCCACTACGGCGTCTCTCATAATCATATGGTGGTTTTGGGACGTTAAACCCCAGATATTATTATTATTAGTTTTGTGAAACCAAATGCACAGCCTGTCAAAGGTTCCGACCGTTTGTTATCAAGTTTATGTGCAGGTAAAATGTTTCACGCTTATAAAAACGCTCTAGGGCATCTTGCATTTTGGTATAATCTTCGCAACACCTATTCATTAAAAAAATGGGATTTTTTCTTTCTATTCCGCTCGGCGAAATCGTACATAAGGGTGGGTAGTTGAGAACTTGTCGACCTGAAAGCACTGAATGTCGGTTAATGCACAACGCAGTCGATAAGTTGATTTTACAATATCTGCAGGAAGCAGGCATGTATGATTACGTTTAGTTGTATTGTGAGGTTATGTCGTTTACACCAACTCAGTTGTCAATAGAAAAACAAACGTGTTTTCTTGTTTCCGGTAATTTGTCATACATAATGCTTATTCTCTAACGAGCACGTCGATATCGTTTAACTGGGAAGCTGGACGCGAATCAACGAATTGCTGCACCACTCAAGAGAAATACAACCGGTTGTTGTAACAATATTTGAGTTGTACATGGGTCCCAAGTTGTTGTGCGCATGTAACATGCAGTTTACAGGAACGTGACGTACAACGCTTCCTGGACTGCCGACACTTGCTGTAACACGTGCGTGTTACAGCAAGTGTCGGCTGTATACGCGTTGCACTTGACGGCGTTACCGGTGAAGCGTTACTTTCATTGCGATATCAAGTATGGACACTGCAAGCGCATTCTTGCCGTCGGCATTGACGCCGCCGTGAGGTGCGGTATAAAGTCCAATGGCGATTACATCACCCCGTGCGTCGTATTTACTATGTGCCAGTGAAAACGTGCGAGCGCAGCCGACTATCATGGCTCAAGCGCAGAGGAAACGCTTCGGCCATCTTCCATCACGCGAAAGGCCCATGGGGGTCCCGGAGGGGGGCATGCGTGGCTACGGTATAGGAAATGCGTAATTTAAAAGGCCGGGAACAGTCGCCCCATCTTGACAGGGATCAGCTGACGGTTCAATATCTGTGTACGCCTTGTGTACCTGTGTACGCCTTGTGTTCTTGCCTCTTAAGTTTGCGTTGAAGTGGTTGACAGCATGAAGGTCTCTTCGCTCGCTACAGCGGCCGCGTTTTCTTGCGCCAGCGTTTTTCTGAGTTGAGCCAGGTAGGATGCTACAGGATTTAGATAGGCTTATGTCGTATAACATTACAATTTGTTGCTGTCGCATTCATTGCTCTGCCCTTGCGGCGAAGCTTTTTTTTTTTTTATCAAAACGAGTGCGTATTTAGTTGCTCTTGCAACACTGGTGACAACATCTACTCTATGGCTAAAATTTCTCCGTCGATAACCTAATATAGTTGGCGTTTTGCGTCCCGAGACCGCGATATGATCAGACCCATGGCAGCTCTTGGGAAACCCACGGCTGCGGCCCACTACGTCAATATGTTAACACGGCACTTTGTACTGTGTTTGGCCACTGAGAGCATCAAGATGTGGCGTGCTAAATGATACACAACCACCCGGTTGCCCTTGCAGCACGTGCCACAGCTATAGCGTTTCGTTCGTTTGTTCTCCCTATATATATGCAGACGTGTTGGCCGTTCTGGTGATGGGCGGCGTGGTGAGTACGGGTCTCGTCCACCTGTTGCTGACCGCGAGTTCATACGGAGGCCCTTCGGCGGACAGAGGGCCGGTGGACAGCGCCGTGGAGCTGGTGAACGGCGTGCGGGTGCGCCGGTCGCTGGGCATCCCGTACTCGTTGCCCTTGCGAGCGCACAACCGCTTCGGAGCACCACGTCTGCTCGACTACCAGCAGTACTTGCGTGCCCACGTGGGCACTGCAATGTGGCTGGGAGGAGGCTTTACTCGACTTGGATGCCCACAGGTATTTATGGAGACCGCTTTCGTGTCTGCGAGTTGGTGCTAAAGCTTTAGTGCAAACGCGGGTGCCAAGTGACGACGCCGAATAAGTTTGTTGCCGTAATGGATTTTCTGGGTATTTATAGCGTTGATTTATATTGGAGGATATCGGTTGCTGCTTGGAAAGTTAGAGCCAAGGCTTCCCAGCCTGAACTTAAACCATAAAGTGTTTGCCACAATCTCCAATGTTCGTCCCGGTGGTACAGTGGTTACGGTGCTCGGCTGATAAGCCGATGGTCGCGGGTCCGATCCCGGCCGTGGGGGTCGCATTTCGATGGAGGCCGAATACTAGAGATCTGTGTACTGTGCGATGTCAGTGCGCGCTAAAGAACGCCACCGCAGCCCTCCACAACGTCGTGCCTCTTAACCGTCGTCGTTTTGACAGTAAAATGCTAAACATTATTATTATTCCAAAATTTCGAATACGTTTTTGTCTGTTTTGAGTCGTCTTCGTTCTGAAAAAGTTAGCGAAACTTGCTATATATATATATATATATATATATATATATATATATATATATATATATATATATATATATATATATATATATATATATATATATATATATATATATTGAAATAGGGGTGTTGTACGTCAAGAAAGGGTCAGACGTTGCTTTGCGTAAGGCTCTTTATCAGGCAGGTCTGGCTACCGGCGAGCGCGTGCGCGAGCGACAACCACGGGGCCACCGATCGTCGTCGTCGTCTTCCGTAACAGCGGAGCGTCTGTCATTTACATTCAGTACAATTGTTCCCCGCGAAATAAGGAGCCATCCTGGCGACCTAGGGACCAGTAAACACGGGAGGGCCGTAGCACTGATTGAGTCTGGACACGTGGACAATTTCCTGGCCACGGCGACGATGGTCAGAAGATGGTTCCATTGGCTCGATGAGGTAGTTCACCGGTGATGTTTTTTGGAGTATACGATATGGGCCGTGGTACTTGGGGACCAACTTGGTGTAAAGGCCAGGAGTAGCAGAAGGGACACGCAGCCAGACGAGCGCGCCTGGATCGTAGGAAGGAGCGTTAGTGGATGCGTCGTGGTGGTGCTTCTGGCGCCCTTGGTCTTGTGAAGTGAATGACCGTGCCAGTTGGCGGCATTCTTCGGCGTATGTAGCGGCTTGGGACAGAGTCGTGGACTCGGAGGCGTCAGGTCTGTACAAAAGAATAGTGTCCATAGTGCAGGAAGGTTCACGTCCGTAAAGGAGAAAAAAAGGGGAGAACCCAGTAGTGCTTTGAATGGCGGTGTTATAGGCGAACGTAATAAACGGTAGTACTCGGTCCCAATTTGAGTGGTCTGACGAGATGTACATAGACAGCATGTCACCAAGGGTGCGGTTGAAGCGTTCTGTCATTCCATTGGTTTGAGGATGATAGGCGCTTGTGGTACGGTGGACGACGCGGCACTCACGCAGCAATGCTGTGATGACGTCGGAGAGGAACACGCGACCACGATCACTTAGCAACTCTCGAGGTGCTCCATGACGAAGGACGAGATTGTGCAGAATGAAACTGGCAACGTCTTTTGCTGTAGATGAAGGAAGAGGTGAAGTTTCGGCGTACCGCGTGAGGTGGTCGACGGCAACGATGATCCAACGGTTACCGTCTGCAGTGCTCGGAAGGGGACCGTAGATGTCGAGGCCGACGCGGTCGAACGGCCGGGAGGGGCACGGCAAAGGTATTAAGGTACCGCCGGCGTTTTGAGGGGGAGTCTTACGTCTCTGGCATGTGGAACAAGCCCGAACGTACTGTTGAATAAAACGGTACATACCACGCCAGTAATATCGGAGCCTGATCCGAGAATACGTCTTTAGGAAACCTGCGTGGCCACATTGGGGGTCGTCATGGAACGTGGAACAAATTTCAGACCGCAGGTGACGTGGAATTACGAGTAGCCACTGACGGCCACCGGGTGTGTAGTTTCGTCGGTAAAGCACGTCATCGCGAGTGGTGAAGTGCTCGACTTGACGACGCAACGTGCGAGTAGAGGGAGAAGCGGTCCGACCAGCCAGGATGTCCAGAATGGATGCAAGCCACGGGTCCTTGCGCTGCTCGGATGGCATGTCGGCGATGGTAAGGGCAGTGGTATCACAGAGATGACTTGTGCAGCAGGCAGGGTCAGAAGAAAGGGGCGAACGGGAGAGGGCATCTGCGTCCGAATGTTTGCGGCCGGAGCGATACACCACTCGGATATCGTACTCTTGTAGGCGTAACGCCCATCGGGCGAGCCGACCACTTGGATCCTTTAGTGACGACAACCAGCAAAGGGCGTGGTGATCAGTTACGATGTCAAAAGGGCGTCCATACACATAAGGCCGAAATTTGTCTATCGCCCAAATAATGGCAAGGCACTCCTTTTCGGTGACCGAATAGTTGCTTTCGGCTTTACTAAGAGTTCGGCTTGCGTAGGCAACGACGTACTCTTGGAAGCCGTCTTTCCGCTGCGCAAGAATAGCGCCCAGCCCGACACCGCTAGCGTCTGTGTGGATTTCCGTGGGTGCAAATGGGTCATAGTGTCGCAGAATGGGCGGCGACGTCAGGAGGCGGCGCAGTTCGTTGAAAGCATCGTCACAAGGGGGAGACCATGCCGAAAGATCACTAGAGCCGGCGAGGAGCTTGGTCAAAGGAGCGATGATGGTCGCGAAATTGCGAACGAAGCGCCGGAAATAAGAACAAAGACCAATGAAGCTTCGGAGCTGTTTCATGGTAGTCGGTTTGGGAAACGCTGAAACGGCTGTAAGTTTGGCTGGGTCAGGGAGAATGCCGTCCTTCGAAACCACGTGGCCTAGGATCGTAAGCTTTCGAGCGGCGAAGTGGCACTTCTTCAAGTTCAGTTGCAGTCCAGCGGCGGAGAGGCAAGCGAGAACTTGCTCGAGGCGGGTTAAATGGGTCGAAAAATCGGTTGAAAAGACGACAATGTCGTCTAAGTAACAAAGGCAAATATTCCACTTGAGGCCTCGAAGGATCGTGTCCATCATTCGCTCGAATGTAGCTGGCGCGTTGCACAGGCCAAAAGGCATGACCGTGAATTCGTAGAGCCCGTCGGGCGTGACGAAAGCTGTTTTTTCGCGATCGGCCTCCGCCATGGGTACCTGCCAGTATCCAGAGCGCAGATCTAAGGAAGAGAAGAATTCTGCTCCCTGTAGGCAGTCTAAGGCATCGTCGATGCGCGGCAGAGGATAGACATCCTTGCGGGTGATTCGGTTGAGACGCCGGTAATCCACGCAGAATCTGATGGATCCATCCTTCTTCTTCACCAGCACAACTGGAGAGGCCCAGGGACTGCTGGATGGTTGGACGATGCCACGTTTTAGCATGTCATCGACCTGGTCACTGATGACACGGCGTTCGGCAGTTGACACACGGTATGGACGCTGTCGCAATGGTGCCTGTTGACCGGTATCAATACGGTGAACAACAGCTGACGCTCGACCTAAGGAAGGCTGGTCGTGGTCGAAGGAGGCTCGAAAACGCTGGAGGAGCTTGACCAGCTGTTCCTGCTGCCCAGGCGTGAGGTGGGAGTCGATAGATTTGCGAAACACGTCCATAGGAACTTCGGTGTCAGTTGCAGGTGTAATGGCACAAGTCGGTAGCGATGGCTTGTCTGGAAGCATTGGGTCTTCGAAAATGCAATCCAAGGTCTCGAGGGTCCCCAGACACTCGCCACGTAGTAAGATATACGGGCAAGCAGAGACGTTGCACGCGTAAAGGGCCGCGGAACCATTGGAAAAGTCGACGACGGCAAATGGGAGGAGGAAGGTTCGACGGCGCGCACTAGCTATAGATGGTTGAAACAGTAGGGTCAAATTAGTGGCAGCAGGCGAAAACACAGGCACAAGAACGGCGCACAAAGGCGCGATGTGGACGTCGGCTGCGGCAAATACTTTAGGCGCACTGTGGTCGTCGAGGTCGGGGCACGGAGTCGTCAATGTCAGTTCAGCACGAGCGCAGTCGACGAGGGCCTGATGGGCAGAAAGGAAATCCCATCCTAGTATGACGTCGTAGGATGAGCGAGGAAGAACGACAAACTTGACGGCATACCAAACATCTTGAATAACAACGCGAGCTGTGCACTGAGCCGTCGGTGATATGCAATGCGAGGTAGCCGTACGCAGGGCAAAATTGGTAAGAGGCGTTGGGACTTTTCTCAAATTGCGGCACAGTTTTTCACTAATTACAGAAACGACAGCGCCTGTGTCGACAAGTGCACGTACGGCTACACCTTCCACTTCTATATCGATTTCGTTGGGCGGATAAAGAGGAGGTCTTGAAAAGTTCGACGACAACGCAGTTCTTGCCTCCGGAACTGCGGCTGTCAGTTTTCCTCTCGTGCGGGGCTAGGGCGGCGATGCATCGGGGAAACGGATCGGCGACGGGGCGATGATGTCCGGCGGGGGTCGAAAGGGCGTCGTGGGGAAAACGAGTCGGCGAGAGGAGAAGAAAGTCGTGGGGGAAACTGAGCAGCTCGATTTGTGGAATTCCCACCGTTCTGAGGCTGCAGGTTGCGACGGCGACAGTAGCGTGCTATATGCCCCACAAAACCGCACGCAAAACATATCGGCCGATTGTCGAAGGTACGCCATGGGCTAACGGCAGAAGGTCCGGTGGGCGAGGTAGGATGGGGTGCCAAGCGTGTGGGCTGCGTCGTAGTGCAGAAGTACCCGGTGTCCCGGTAGGTGCCAGAAACAGGTGAGGCTGGTGGTCTGGAAACGACGGCAGCGTACGTCAGCGGTGTAGTGGTAGGCGGCGATGGCGGTAGTGCCTGCGCTACTTGTGTCTCAATGACCTGGCGTAGACGTGGGTCTAATGATGTTACTGGCTCAGGTGTTGACGAGGGAAAGTTGACGCGCAACTTCCTCACGGATGAACTGCTTTATATGCGGCAGTAAAACGGCATGGTCAGCGGCGACGTCGTTGACAACGGCGGAAACCTCAGCTGTATCTTCGGCTGCACGGCGCGTCGAGACGCGCTGCTTTCGCAACTCGTCGTATGACTGACAGAGCTGGACCACGTCGGCGACAGTCTGAGGATTCCGAGCGACGAGCATCTGGAACATATCGTCGTCCACTCCTTTCATGATGTGTTTGATTTTGTCGATTTCGGCGAGAGATGGGTCGACGCGCTTGCAAAGAGACAAGACATCCTCGATGTAGCTTGTAAAGGTCTCGTCCCTGCGCTGGACTCGACTACGCAGACGCTGTTCCGCGCGAAGCCGGCGCACGGCGGGACGACCGAAGACCGCCGCGATGGTTGTCTTAAACGTCGACCAGTTGGTGATTTCACCCTCATGGTTTTTAAACCAGAGGCTGGCCACATCAGCGAGGTAAAAGCGCACGTTCGTGAGCTTGTCGCAGTCGTCCCATTTGTTGGAAGCGCTTACTATTTCATACTCGACGATCCAATCCTCCACGTCGTGCTCGTCGTTTCCGCGAAAGATGGGTGGGTCGCGTTGCCGAGGCACACCCGTACAGAAGACTGTCGTGGTTGCGGCAGCTTGCGAAGGGCCAGGAGCAGTCATGGTGAAAGGCGATGGTAGCGTCCGATTGCGAAGTTCCAGGTTGACGGGAACCCCGGCTCCTCCACCACTTGAAATAGGGGTGTTGTACGTCAAGAAAGGGTCAGACGTTGCTTTGCGAAAGGCTCTTTATCAGGCAGGTCTGGCTACCGGCGAGCGCGTGCGCGAGCGACAACCACGGGGCCACCGATCGTCGTCGTCGTCTTCCGTAACAGCGGAGCGTCTGTCATTTACATTCAGTAGAATATATATATATATATATATATATATATATATATATATATATATATATATATATAGGATAACCAGAACTTCTTCTGGCTACCGTAATAAAAATTGTGAAAGACTTCGTACTGAAATATAGGAAACAAATATTTTACCCTGACAGTTTCGGCTGGAGGACCAGTCTTCTTCAAAGGCTGTCATCACTCATTAGTTCACTCAGGATATCGCGTCGTAATATTCGTTTAGTAATAAGCAGCTAACTACACATCCAAGGTGGCGCCGTCCAAGCCAATGACGTCACGTTGAGTGGCCGCAGAAATTCCAAAGTGACGCCGACAGTGATCCGATGCATCACTTCAGACAATTTACGCGGCTCGCAATTACGACTTTTTCTCTTCTTTTTTTTTTGGCATTCCAGGGCTGTAACGAGGTGTTCATTAAAAGGCAGACAGAATGATGTTCAATAACATAAAAACAGATTTTAACGTTCATAGATAGAAATAAGGGATCTCCGTGGCCTCTAATTCGCTCGCCTCCACCGTGCGTTGTCTTCCCTGCAACGCTTCGCCGCATTTCGTGTCGCGCTTAAGCTTTTATATCAGGCGTGTCTTTTTTTTTTTTTTTCTGAAAGAGCCAAGTCCACAATAAGCGGCACTGAAATAAAAGGAGCTCAGTTGCTTGCTATTGAGAATATGGTAGAGCCCGCTCCAGCAATGTTTTGTCAGTGCTCTCATGTCGGCAAAATACCTCAAAGCTATATTGCAGTTGAAACGTATGTAGCCTAGCGCAACTGATGTTCAGAAGTAAACTTCGGATTTGGCCCTTATAGATATGGCACAGAGTAAGTGTCACATTTTGATTGAAACATTGTATTCGGTCTTGAATTGGATATATATACGCAAAAAAAAAGATAGCCTACTGGCAGCGCATGAACGATATCGCAATATTTTGCGACAAAGTTAACGTTCGTTGCATGGGCGTAATGGCAATGACTAGATTTGTAGAGCAGTCGCATAAGTGGCTGGTTCTTCCTGGCAACAGGCACACTCTTCTGGACCATCGGCCGAGTTTTCATCTTCTTGGCATCTATTGAAGGCCTCCAAAAAATGCTTCAGCTGGTCTTCTTCCTCTTCGTTCCAAGCTGGTTTCAGGCGGCGCCGTTTGGGATCACTTCTTCGTCTTCTAGGAATAGATCGGTCTCCAGTATGCTCCTTTCCTTCGTCTTCAATTTCAAGTAGAACGTATTGGAGCGAAAAACTGACATTATTGTAGCGCAAAACTCTACAAGAAACACTAAGAAGCACACGGGAGTAGGAAGGTCTGTTTCTTAGCATTTATGTCATGTCCTTAAGTAGGTACCAGCTCGCCTAAGAAAAGATTTTGTGGAGTGAAAGCATGACAGCAAAAAGCAAAACACCTAGGTCATACGGGACGTAGATTGAATACGGCCATGTTGATTGTTCTGGTCACGAGATGTTGACGCAGCAATGGTTTAATGGATCTGGTTCAGGCGCATTCAAACAGGTGCCTCATTTGGCTATTTTTTTATTCGGAACTACTTTTTTTTAAGTTCATGTTGCAACCAGGCATGGACATATGTTGATTACAAATGTTTCCAGTACGAAAGGCATTTGGGTGTGCGCTACATTCTCGTGAAATTTCGCCCAGTTTTGGTTTCTGCCTTTGGCTCTTTTAGAAAAAAGCTCCTCATATAATCTCGCTCACGTCCTATTCTTAAAAACGACTTACCTTTGCATGTTTCTCGTAGTGCTCGAATTTTCGCTGATGCATGATTGTGTAATTTACCGCACCATCACTAATTGTCACGATCAACACATATGCTTCAGAGAGATCTTTACTGTGTTGGTGTACTGTTTGGCTAATGCTCCTGAATTCCATTGAATGTAAACTCATGTCCCTTCTCTCTAGGTCATAATCCCACTCGATTTCATTATTCTATTTCTACTACATCGATTAATGAACTAGAGAATCATATAAATATCTCGTCCTCTCTTCCGATTTATCGTGACACGCCCATATCACGTCATCATTTCAGCATCGCACAAAACATTCGGTTTTTTTAACGCCACACCTCCTTCTTGACCGCCACATATGAAAATATCGTCTTTTAGATTTTACGAGCATACATTCAGCCGATCCGATTGGATCGCTGCGGACTATTGCAGCAATCCCATTCACCTTTTGATGACGGTTTTTAAAGCTGAGGCAAAAATTGCCTGCTTGAAATATCGTCATAATAAGGCCGTTAATTAGCGATGTTCATCGATTCACTTATTTCATTGTTCGCTTCATGGTGTAATTCTGTAATAGAGAGAAAGAGTCTAGCACTACTTTTCAGCGCACCGGTTCAAATTACGCGCCGAGCATTCCCCCTTGCAGCGTCCAGCGTCGCCAGAGAAGTGACAAAGCGGGCTTAGTTATGTCGTAGCATGTAAAACAAATGCACCTACTTGCAGGAAGCATTAGGCATACTTATAAAACATAATAAAATCTGCATTGCCTCGAGCGCAAGCAGCTAATAACGTATAGTACATCAATTCGAGCTCATGCTTCCCAGTGGCGTCGGTGGTTCAGTGGTAGAATACTCGCCTGCCACGCGGGTGGCCCGGGTTCGATTCCCGGCCGACGCAACTTTTTTTTTTCTTTTGCCGCAGATTTTTGTTTTTTAGCTGTTAAGCTATTTGCTTTTATACTACCATACTCACTACTCATATCGGAACTATCATCTCGTAATTAGCAACAGCACTAGGATTGCTAGTAGATGGTATTCTTGCGTTGCATTCGCTGGCTGAAATTTTGCACCTGCAACGCCTCCCCTAATTTAGTCAATAGAACGGCAATTACTGCAAGTATCATGACATGCCCAGACGCGAACAGAGCATCGATGAAAAAAATCTTGTCTTACTCCCTGCGGCGCTGCACGTTTCATTATGACAGGCCTGATTTTATCACTCCTGCAACTATAGGACGAAGATTTATCCCAGCGATTTAGTGACTACAACCCAATCTCTCTGCCGGACTTGACTGTGTTTCCTTTTACTGAGTCGCATGTAGTAAGTGCACATATCGATCCTTCGCTAAATTTAGATCATCCAGCTGTTCAGCATGACCTGATCCCTCTACTCAACTTCTTTTACAGCTTTTCCTTGGGGTTAACAACTCTGAGCGAGAAAAAAAAAGAAGAGTTTTTTATTCTTTTTGGGGAGTCCTGACTTGTCACTTATATAACTCTCTTTGAAGAGAAACGTTAACTCTTTTTGAATATATATATATATATATATATATATATATATATATATATATATATATATATATGAAAGAAAACTAGTCACAGTGAAAAACATAACAACATTTATTCTGAGCTTTCGGCCGGTCCCCGGCCGAAAGCTCAGAATAAATGTTGTTATGTTTTTCACTGTGACTAGTTTTCTTTCATATAATTAAACCAATAGCCAGGAACATTCTTTGGAAACCCTATATATATATATATATATATATATATATATACATATATATATATATATATATATATATATATATATATATATATATATATATATATATATATATATATATATATATACACACGCTTCCCTCGGAGTTACGTGAGAGGCGCGACTCTCTAAACGAAAGTGAACTTGTATCTTTAAAGGGACACTGAAGTGAAACAATGAATCGTTCTGGATTGATAAATTGCACTCTGAGAACCCTAATGTCGTTATTTTAAATGCGAATGCATTTCTTAGTCGGGCTGTGTGAGGCATTCGGCGTTGTCCGCGCGCCGGCAGGTGTTATCTCTCCGCCCTCACTCCTTCTCCCACAGCAACAGCTGCGGGCGCGCGCGCTTATCCTCGCCCCTAGCAACCGGAGCATGTGGTGCGAGAGAGTGTAGGAGAGGGTAGGTGCAGTGCTTCGCCGCTCCTTCTCTCGCCGTTCGCTCTCTCTTCCCTGCGCCACGGGTCTCCCTTTCCGGAGGTGCATTGAGGTACGGGGGCGGAGTCACTTTTCTTTTTGTTGTTGTTCGTTTCCGGACGTCACTTCCGTTTTTTCTTTTTTTGCGTGGAGCGGCTGTATGTTTTCTGAAGTCATTATTTTTGTTTTTGTTTTTTTTTGCGCGGGTAGGAGGGACAACACTGCAGAGCATGGACCCGACTAACCCGACAGCGCCGACAGGCTGACACGATGTTCTCTGCGGACACGGGCACATTTGATCGCTGCATCAAGGTCGGCTGCATGGTTTAATCGTTTAATCGCGATTTGGCTAACCTCAGAGCCAAACTCGATCCGTGTCGGCCCTGATTGCGATCAAGTGTCCGTACGACACCGGTATATGACACGGTGTGAAAGCAAGCTTGACGGCTCGCAGAAGTTCGAGCCATCGTGGTGACCGCTGTTATGACGGTGGATACGCAGGTCGTTGAAGGCGCACGTAATATTTCCAAGGTTATTGTCGTGATCGACTTGAACATAAGCTTCCTGTGTTCCCGAAGAATCTGACCTGGAAACTGGACTCGCTTGAGCGCTGGCCAGACGTCAGCTGAGTTCAATGCCGAACTGTCGACCGCATCCTGGATACGTTGGCTGTCGATCGCGATCAAAAGTGTCCGTGCGACACCGGTATTATGGCACGGTGTGAAAGCAAGCTCGACGGCACGCAGAAGTTCGAGCCATCGTGGTGTCGGCTATTATGACAGTGGCAGTGATACCTTTCTCTATGGTGACACAATGATACACGGTTTGTTGCTTTTGTTCCTGCAACATTGCTCGATTTATTGTTCGTGCGCCTGCGACGCGCGAGTAAAGATTGGATACGACATACGGCCAGCCCACGGGCCACCAAGTAGCTGCTTGGTACTGGAACGACGGCCAACGTAATAATCCAGGATGCGGTCGACATTGGACGCGTCCTCATTAAAGTATTAACATATTTAGCGCGCATTAACTATACTCCACTCACCCAGCCAACTCGTTCAGCAGTTTTAATTCCAGAGTTCGTTACTGAACTCAGCCGACGTCTGGCCAGCGCTCAAGCGAGTCCAGTTTCCAGGTCAGATTCTTCGGGAACACAGGAGGCTTATGTTCAAGTCGATCACGACAATAACCTCGGAAATATTACGTGCGCCTTCAACGACCTGCGTATCCACCGTCATAACAGCGGTCACCACGATGGCTCGAACTTCTGCGAGCCGTCAAGCTTGCTTTCATACCGTGTCATATACCGGTGTCGTACGAACACTTTTGATCGCGATCAGGGCCGGCACGGATCGAGTTGGCTCTGAGGTTAGCCAAATCGCGATTAAAGGTCTCTGCACAGCGTTTGTTTGTTTGCCCTAAGGAAACCGGCTCATACCAACGAGGGGGATTGGCCACAGCGTTGTTCCTACCCGCGCAAAAAGAAAAAAAAAGACTTTTGAAAACATGCAGCCGCTCCTGGCCGCTCTACGCGAAAAAGAAGAAAAAAAAAGAAACGGAAGTGACGTCAGGAAACGAACAACAACAAAAAGAAAAGTGACTCCGCCCCCGTACCTCAGTGCACCTCCGAAAAGGGAGACCCCTGCGCCACCGCCTCAATGCAGTGCGTTTGAAACGCGTTTGTAGCGTTTGTGCTGCCTTGGCACAGCCTGAAAAGAGCGCGTTCTAAAAGCGTTTGTGCTGCATTGAAGGCGGTGGCAACATCCCTGAGGGGATTACGAACGCACGTAGGAAGCGTTCGTTGAAAGAGGCGCCCAAAAGGGAGACACTTGAGCGCGTCGATGTGTCCAGCTTTACGCCACTAAATTACTACGCCGTGTACTCTCGGCGCAAGAAATGCATTCGCATTTTTTCGCCATCATATGTTCATTATTAGAGGGGAAAATAACGGCCAATGTTTTGTTTTCAAATTTCGCGCCCAAATTCTCCACGCGTGACGTCATGGATTTCAAGTGTATATTTCGTATTTTGGCCAAATTGGCTCAACGAAATTTCCTAAAACTTGGCATGTGAAAGTCTATGGCCCCCTCAGAAAACAATGCATTTCATTTTGGCCGATTAGGAACTATGTGGGCCGACGCCGTCAAAATCTATGACGTCACGGCGATTGATGCAGGAGTTTCAAGGTGGTGTAGCGACTCTTTCCTTTCTTGCGCATTTTTCCCTCGCCAAGCGTCTTCTCGCGGCAAGCGTGGGGATTTTGGAACTATGAAAGAGTAATTTACTAATGGGAGGAAAATCGTTTTAGGGGCGAAGCTCCTTAAGGCGGCACCCGTTCGTCCCTCGTCGTGGTCGTAATAGTGAGTAACAAGTCTTACGCTTTGACCTCCAAGGTGGTGCCGGTGGGAGATTTCTCCTGTGCGTTGTTGAACAATAAAAAATTGGCAGCGTGCGCGTTAACTAAAAGCCGAATTCTTCTGTCTCTCATTCCCCATTAGCAGCCATTGGCATGTTCCAGTAGGAAACGTTAGTAGAAGTAGAAGTGTAAGTGTTAGCTAAAAGCCGACTTCTGTCTCTCATTGCCATTAGCAGCCATTGTTTACCTCCAAGGTAGTGCCTGGTGAGATTTCTCCTGTGCGTGATTAAACAATAAAAATTTTGTTCAAAACGCCGTTGATTGATGAAATAAACCAACGAAAGACGCCAGATGTTTTGTAAAAGCAGAACGAAAGAACGCCTGATGTTTTTCTTAAAGTGTAGTAGTTCTATGTAGCCACCTCGCCCGATCGTCAACGGGCGAGGTGGACCGGCAACGGCGCGAGGACCCTGCCGTACGAGAGTTAAATCACACTAAAAGACATACTTTGCGGGCGATACACTCTAGTGAGCTTTCAACTTTTCGTCTTAGTGTACATGATAAAGAAATTATTTCTACGAAAAACGCAAGGCACACCTTGAGCAATATGTTTGGTTTTGGGACGCTAAATGGAACCATGAGGCGATGCGAAGCCGGAGCCCTTGCACGATCGCGTTCCGTTGGCTTTCGTTGGGCATGCTACCGACCTCGCGTCGTGGAACGCGCGTCCTGTCTTCCCTCTAGCCTTGCCTTTAATTCGCACAGGGCGAGCGGGGAATGCGGTCGCTCTTGGCGCTCTTTCGCTCGGGAGCGGACTTCTTTCTTGCATTTCACCGATCACAAGTGATAATGAAGGGACCACGTAAACCAACAGTACAATAAAAGTTTGATGTTTAATATATACACGATGTTTCACACTCTTTATATTATGTACTGGGCGCATTTCACGGAAGAGTTTCACGGTTTACAGATGATTCCCTCCGTAGCTTCGCCCCACTCATCATCATTCACCCCGTGGATATGCTGTGATTTTTTTCTCTTTAGTGTCTCTTGAACTCGCCAGAAACAGTATCAGTGGTGCGATCTTTTACGCGCTACAAAATAAACACGGAGGTGTGGCATTACATTCAGCCGCACGTGACCGCACGCGACCGCACGCGATTGGTCAATGCAGGGCCGTGACGTCTATCGCGGTTCAAATGGGCCATTCGTGTGCGGCTGGATGTAACGCCACGCCTCCGTGTTTATTTGGAATGCGTACAAGATCGCACCACAGGTACTCTTTTCTTCTTTTTAGAGCACATGATTCCTGCACTCAGACGCTTGTCAAAACGCATAAATGCGATCACTAGGCTCAGCGGGGCCTACGTGCAAATCATTTTTCTTGTATTTTAGGGGCACAAGAAATTCTATCGTGTATGCCGCAGAATTTATGGGACCAGATCGAACTATATATACATATTTTTTTTTTTTGGAATTTGCGCGTGGTCATTATATCAATAAAATAAAAGCGAAGTTTACAAAATCGCGACTCGATCAGCACCAAAAATAAATATCGTAGTTATAAAATTTCATATGAGGGAGGATCTGAACTGGCAAAATGTTATATGCTTATACGGGTAAACGTAAATTTGTTCGAACGTATACGAAGATTTTGTAAAATTTATATCTTACTCCGAAATTTGTTTGCCAGAGACTGTCTTTTGCCCGCGTCGGACGTCGTTAGACGCAGTTTTCAGAATTACGTGAGTTCGTAATTCTGGAACTCCTAACGTATATTCGTGCGTGCCTTTGTATGTGCGCGCGTATATATACATAGGCAAAATTGAAAATTTTCGGAGCGGTTTTGAACCAGCCCTGGTTTCGCCAATGTTCACCACCCTGCACAGTACAACGACCAACGCAGGCTCCCCCTTTTGGACAGTGAAAGGGGGGGGGGGGGGGAGGGGGGAGGGTTCAAACATCTCACAGCGTCACAGTGATTGCATCAAGCTTTCCGCAATAAACTAACTTGTATGCCTCGCAGTCGCGCATGTATATGGCATTCGCAGCTATCACACCACACAGCGTTACATATACGCAAATCTGGCATGTCTATATGAAGCACATATACGTTTCGTACATGCATTTCGAAAATACAGGTGTTATATCTGGGCCATTCAACATTCCTGGAATACAAATTAGATTGTTGTGTCTTGGCTGTGGTTCAGTTTGTACACCGTTGCCAAACTGATAAAATAGAAAGTCTCGCGCACTTGCTTTATGTCCAGCAAACAGCATTTCATGCAACGTACGTGGTGTGCTGGTCCATTAAGTGTATATTTTCCCGTATACGGATAGCCTCATTGCACACACGACGTGCAGCTGGAGTGGACGCCGTTCCCACGTCGCCATATTGCACAGACCAACAGCGAAGACGACTGCCTTTACTTGAACGTGTGGCAGCCGCTGCTCGAGGAGGATGGCGGTACTGAGTGCGGCGTCTGCGGCCGCCCTCCGCTACTGCCGGCCGTGGTGGTTCTGCACGGCGGTCGCTTCCAATACGGGGGCGGCGGCGGACCGTACACCTTCTACGACGGGAAGCACATAGCCGCCGCCTGGCGTGCCGTAGTCGTGGTGCCGGCGTACCGAGTGGGTGCCTTCGGCTTTCTCAACGCCGCGCTGCAGCCCGACGAGGCCCCCGGCAACGTGGGCATCAGAGACCAGATAGTCGCGTTGCAGTGGGTGCGCGACAACATACATCTATTCGGAGCATCGCCGTTCCAGGTATAAACCGTGTTAACAGAGAGATGGGCTAGTTGGTAAGTATTCATGTTAAGGTATATTCATGTCTTGACTTGTCTCTTGTGTCCGTATTTGCACGCCCTGTCTCTAACATAAACGCTGTGCGTGCGGTTGAGTGTACTGGAAATCTTGAACAACTTGGACGAACGTTAGAAAAGAGATACATAGCAGGGCGGACCCCCCATGAGGGGCGTGCGTGGCCGCGCTCCGCAACCCGACTCAAGAATAGTAATACGGCAGGCCGAAGACGCCGCCAGGACTCACTGGATCATGGCCGACGTCTAGGCTGCCCCCCCCCCTCCTGCAAGGGAAAGGGGACCTTTCTGCCATTTAAATAAAGTTCGTTCATCATCATCGAGCAGGCGCAACCTGCTGGCATGATGCAAGAACTTCAGCAAAATTCTGTGGAGGGAATTTTCTTGAACTTCCGCTGTTGAGTACTTCACTGAACCCTCGCAACGCACTACATCGTCTGGGTATCTCCAGAGCTCAACAGTTACGTTGGCACAAAAACCACCGGCAGTATCGCCTTTCAGTGGCAAAGCACTATATTCACAGCAGGACTCTTGTTTAGATTTTTTTATTGGCGCCAGTATGCCCTGCGGCATAGATGAAATGATATCTATTCTGGATGAAGTCTAGAAGCGGTCGGTGCAAAGAACCGTGTTTCTAGTGCGTTAGGTTAAGTGTTCACCGGGCACGTGCCTTGTCAAAGACCGGACAAGTCTTCAGGAGGTGATCTCGTGTTGCACCTGTGGCTGGGGCAACGCAGAAGGGCAAGACAATGAGGGAGACTGTACACCGGATGTCCGATGGCCCGGATCGCAATAGTCAATGCGGCGCACGCGCATCCTCTTGGCTACTACTCGGATAATTAAGCGGCCATGAGGGTCCGATCCACGTGGGAAAATGAGTGCACGCTGGGAGCGCCGCAGTGCAGGAGCAAGCTGTCCTTTTGGGACAGGCGAAGTAGAAGTAGCGAGTTTTGGGCTTCCGCCAGATGACAACTGCATAGGCGTCCAGTTGAGCAGACGCAGACCGACAGGTCTACAGTACCCGGACGAGTACAAGTGCACGAATTGATCAGAAGGTGGACGTCCGAGGCTATATTTGGGTAGCCGGCCGCTTTTCAAATCTATCGAATACCCTTGGTTGAGTCTGTTTATATAGATAAGCAATCTGTTTGGCGACAAGCAATGTAGCTTGGGTATCATGGCAGATAAACCGTCCCGTATAGCGGCGAGCTCCGCCAATACAGATGGAAAGGGTGTCCCTGTAATATAGGACCATGTACGTTGGTTGTGACTCGACAGGTATATAGCATGGAACATATGAGGCTCGTGTGCGAAACGCAGACATCGATAGCTGCGTCTATGCTCTAGTGAGACTCTGGTGGCTGTGAGGGCGAGCTTCTGTGCCACCTGATGGTTGGATCATCGCAGACAAGGGGGATTTCTAATAAAATTCTTGATTGGAAGCTCCCGCAACGCATTATCGGCAAAGGTGAAGCCACGCTATGTCCCTGGTATCCTATTTGGTCCCTCTTTTCGGGGCCAAGGAGGATTACTCTTTTCGGGTGATACCCGCTTAAAGAAAGTGTTTTTGCTCTGTTATAATGTAAAGGCTAGGCTAATGATAACATAAGAGATCGTTGTTCCCGACGAAAGTAACCTATCGAGATGAGTATTGATAGCTTGATATCCACTAAGATTTGCCTGGACTTCGAGGCTTCTTAAGAAAAAATTGTGAAACAAAGGCACACATCGACCCCTATCCGTCTCAAAAATTACCCATGTTAAATTGGTAGGGCGTACGAAGTACGCATTCGCCAAAATGAAAGAAAAGCTCGGAAACACTGGTTATCCGTTAGTCTTGTTTGCTATTTTATCTGCCAATATTAAGATAAATGGCTAGTACACAGTACACTATACCAAACAGAAGTTTGAAGCAGGCCTTTGTAGCCTTGGAGCCAACCTGAAATTGTCATCGACAGACGTGGTCATAGAGCAGCCAATTTGCGCAGATGCCGCCAATGGCAACTCTGCGTTGGCCTGTGCCACACGTCCAGTTCAGTTGTGCCCTGATTGTACAGCTGCAGCAAGTTGCGTTACAATATCAAGTTCGCTCGATATGGCGTTAACACGAGCCCGAAAGTAAGTAATGCAAAGTTGCGCTACCAGCATATGTCACTGCCACGTCGCAGATGATGGGAAGAGCCAGGCCCGCAGCCAGGAGGGGAGGATGTTTAGGGGCCTGCCCCCCCCCCCCTCCCGAAATTTTGGTGAAGTAGGTGTTTTTACCGAAAATAACTAATGAAAATGGCTGTTTTTTTCACATAGTCAAGGTTTTCAGCAAGTGCCCCCCCCCCCCCCCCCGAAAAAAAGTCCTGGCTACGGGCCTGGAAAGGGTGCAAGAGACAAAGGACGGACAAACGAGACAGGCGATGGCGTCGTTCGTCTTTGCGCTATTTCCCTTCAATCATGTACCGACTTACCCAAGTGTGTACGAAATCGCAGGTGACGCTTCTGGGTCACGAGGCCGGAGCAGCGTCTTTGGGCTACCACCTGCTGTCTAACCGGAGTGCGGCGTACTTTCAGCGGGCGGTGATGATGGCTGGTTCGCCGTACGCTCCTTACCCTGAGAACAGTGGCAGCGCCGCCGAACGCAATGTGCGCGCGCTAGCCAGGGAACTGCGTTGTCCAGACTCGTCGGCCAGAAGAGCCGCCATCGACTGCCTCAAGTCACGCTCTGTGAGGGCCACGCTCGAAGCAGCCGACAGCGCTGGCATCGAGTTCGGGCCCAGCTACCTTTCCCCGCAGACAGGCACGCAAGATTTATACGATTGTGCTACTCGTGTGCGTGCGTTCGATAATGCTATCTGATTATGAATCCATGCAGCGTGTACACTAATTGTTGTTGTTTTTTTCGACGTGCTTGGTGACCTGTAAATATGTAGAGCAATCAGGGTTGCCAATGGTGGCTACTTTTCGCCAAATTGGCGAACTTGAGAGGCCCGTGGCGACCTAAAATTATGAATGGCGACATGGCGAATTTTTGGCGATTTTCAGCTTAGGTCTCCACTGAGTTATGCATCCTAAGCTCAGTGCCTTCCCAACGAATGAGCGGCACTATTCTCTGTATTTTTCTGGGTTTTGAGGTGCACATTGCGCGCCGTTCTGTATGTCCGTCCTGTAACTCGTGTATATCTCCTCCATTCATCTAGATTCATCTAGATGCTTCAGAGCTTCGCTAAAGTTTCGCTTCTGAAGGGGCTAGATGACGGGTTGGTCGTGTGTTCCGGCCATTTGTTCCGCCAAAGTTCCAACTATTCTGAATAGCTTGGCGACCTATTCACCGCTGAAGTATCCCCTAATCGAGCTCGTATAGCGAAGATGGGCGGATACGCGGGTGTTCGTGCAATAAAAAATGATTTATTCAGGCATTTTCTACTGTTCTCGGTGGACGTGTGCAATGAAAACAATTGCTATATAACATTTTACAATGTCTACCTGTTCAATTAAAACGCACTGGATTGACGAGGGTAGATATAAGTGATTATATATGAAAGGGACAGTGGCGTCCGGTATCACATTAGTTCGCACTGAAAGGCATAAGACTCACTAATGAATGATACCTGTAAGAATTCTGTCTTACTACTTTCAATGAACCTGTTAATCCTTTTTTTCATATGAGGGGATGCAAAGCTGTCTACAAACAACGCCTTCGCGGCTTTCGCGTAAGGTTTACCACACTTTTACCTTTGAAACGAGCGGACAGAGATGGAAGGATATCATGAGCGTTTTATCCTTTCATACTTGCGCCTCCGCGCACATCTTGCGGCTAGTCGGAGAACCCGGTGCACCAAGCACTCCCATGGTGAAGGGGCGATGCGCCTGGTATTGAGAAATGTCAATATACTTTAAGGGCTTTGAATGCACTGTATTCTACGGGGCTATACATCAGTGGAAATTCTTATTACTAGGATATGCCGCACATATCTAGAATGGCGACTTTTTTGGCGAAATTCGTAACAAAATGGCGACTTTTGGCGACTTTCTGCTCGCCGTTTGGCGACATTCACTCGAAAGTCAGTGGCAACCCTGAGAGCAATCATCTCAGGCACAGTTTATCCGACTTCAAGCTAACAGCGCATCCATGCATACGGCGGTCAGAGTACTACAGTCGCGTCCGTACTGTTGCTTCCAAACCTCTCCGCAAGAACTCTGTGCCCAGGGGCAGTGCCACGCGAGGGCGCTGCGGGATATAGCCACCTAAAGTCCCTGGATATTTTTGGGAAAGTACCGTCCTTCTTTTAACCGAGCCGCCACGCCGAGCACCCTCCTCTCCCGCCTTCCACCTCCCCGCTTCACGGGCCGTTGCCTGGGAAACGCGCGCGTTATCTGCGTGACATAGCATTCTTGATAGGAAGTGGCGCGTGCCGGGTTATAGGGCCGGCGCCCGCACGGTGGTCGTTTGGGAGAGGAGATAGATACGGTTTGGACACTTGGGAGAGGAGGGTTGGACACTTGGGAGAGGATATGGAGGAGAGTGTCGCTACTTTCTCTATATCAAGGGACTTTATAGCCACCCAGCAGGGCCCTCCCCTCTGCCCTTGCCTTCGAAGGAGCTCTTTTATCGCAGCTGTCCTTCTCACCTACCCCTGACTTCCCAAGTAGTAGTAAACAACTTTAGAAAAATCCTAACACTGCTCAAAAGTGCATAGCCCTCTAAGCTCTAAACGCATGAGTGAATCTGACCCCGTGTTATTATTATTCGCTGCATCGTCACATTGTGTGTAGTATATTGAACTGCAATCAGAACATAAGAACGAAGCCGGTTCGCTGCACCACACTCTTCAAGGAGCCCTGCAACCACGGCCGTAACTAAGGGGGCGTTCAGGGGGTTCTAATACCCCCCAAATGTTGTTCATGCTTAAACTTTTCGGGTGGCACTAAAATACTTGCACGCCTTCACAGCGACCACCAGTTGCCAAAGTTAGCCGTTCTACACACAAACACCCCCCGAAAAAAATTCCTGGGTACGGCCCGGTCTGCAACACTTTTTCATCATGGTCAGAAAACGCTGCCGATCGGTATAGTCGAGACTCCTGAGAACATGTGAGCTAAACATTATAGCGCTCAACGATACGAGAAACAGCGCGACACACGGGACAGTGAAAGAGACGGACCAAGCGCTGACTTACAACCAAGGTTTTATTCCGTACATGGGGCTATAGAGAGAAGGCGGATGCCGCTGTCACAAGCAACTTCCAGGTCACGAATGCCAAACCTTCCAAGGTCAAGGCAACGGCGGCCAAACTTTGTGAAGAGGCTGGACTTCAGAAACTGGCGTCGTCAGTGCGGTCGGCGAAGGGCTTGAACCTTTCGGTGTTCTTTTCGGCAAAAACGCATAAGCCGGAGATTCCCTTCCGCGTCATTGTGTCGGAACAGGGCACTTGGCAGCGCCTTGTGGGAAGGTTCTTGCAACGTTCCCTATCTGTCCTTGATGTGGAGGATCCCTGCCTCATCAGAAAGCCACAAGAAGTGTCTGACTATCTTCAGCAAGGGTGTCCTTCAAAAGTGAGCTTCTTTTCAGTAGATGTTAAGGACCTATACTATTCCTTGCCGTTGGACCAGGTCTGCGCAGAGGTGAGCGAATGCATCGACCGCTATGGGAGCGTTAGGTTTCAGGACTCGTGTGGAATCAGCGTCAGGAACTTTTTAGAAACGCTGAGCTTTTATTTACGTTCCACATTTATAAAGCATGATGGCAAACTTTATATTCAAAAAGAAGGTGTTTGCATAGGTTCGTGCCTCGCGCCGATCCTAAGTGATATTCTTTTAGCCAAATATGACAGATCCCTCATGGAATGCCTGCATCAGACGACCGCTGTAAAAGTGTTTAGATTCGTGGACGACTTTTTGATATTTTACAGGTCTAACCACTCTGACACACAGCAATGTGCTGATCGAATTGTTGAAGTGTTTCGCTCTTGCATGAGCAAACTCCAACTAACCACTGAATTTCCCACTGGTAAGAGACTTCGGTTTCTTGACCTTGAAATGTTTTTATCTGACCACGTGTGCTGGCAGTATGCCCCCCGCTCCAAGAAAAGCTTGTTGCCTTACAGTTCTGCGCATTCTAAACTTGTCAAGCGAGCGATTGCAAAATCTTGTCTAGGGGCAGCGTTGACGCGATCATGCCATCACACTATGTGCACTAGCTTTGACTCGCAGGTGCGCAGACTGCGCATGGCAGGCTACCCGGACAACCTACTGTGTTCCATTGCCGAAGGTCTTCTAGAAGGCTTAAAACAGCCAAAAAAACTGATTAGTCGCCAGGAAAAGAGCCCACTTTCAAAAACAGCGGTAATTCCATATTTGCATAGGGTGTCTCATTGTTTAAAGGGACCGACAACTGGCCAGAACGGGTGATTAGATCCTAGTGGAAATGAAAAGGCCGTGAATTATAGTGACAGATTCCAGAATACTTTTCGCGATCTAAGTAGGATTTATATTTTTAAATCGCGTTTAAAAGTAACAAAAACCGGTATGTCGCGCAGCCTAGCGCGAGCGCCATGAGCTAGGCGTATGCAGTCTTAAGCACTTTGTTGTACGTAGTCCCGTGCTTTTACACGCACCAGAACGAGGGCTGAAATTTTGAATATGCATGTTATTGTCAAATCCCGTTTGTTTCTAAGGTAAAAGAAGTAAACCATGAGATGTGGCGCTGCTTTCGTGGCTTCCAGTGAAACGGAGGCTGCGGCGCATGCGCGAGGCGTCCGGCGGCGTTTCCCGCGTAGCTCGACTCTCGTCGTATCGGACTTTTGAAGAGTAGCACGCGAGTTTGCGCTGCTGCTCGCAAAATGCCATCGACTTACTGTTCTGTGGAGGATTGCTACCACTTCATGAACAACACTGCTCGTGTATCCTACCACTTGTTTCGTTTTCGAAGGCTTAGCTTGGCTTGGCTTGACTAAAATGTGATCAAGCGACCTGTGTGCGGCCAAAGTACTTCTACAAGAAGCCCCAGAAAAACGCTATAACTATTGTAAAATAATTTAATAGGCTAGAAAGCAGTAGTCGCGGCGCCGCAGGCTTTGCAAACGTAACATTGCCTTTTTATACTTAGGGCATAACTTGTCACCGCTGCTGGCGTATAATCGCTATCGCGCTCACCTCTCACTGTTTGCAGCATGTGATATTAAGACTGCATAATCGCTGCAGATCGAAAAACTCTGATTACAAATGTTTTACGGCGTTCTCCGCGTTACCACTCCGTGATTAGAAGCTCTGACCGGTAAGCTTCCCGTTGCACCCAAGAAAACGGGTACCGCAAAAGTTGGTTGTCGGTCCCTTTAAAAAAAGTAGCACAAAAAGCAGGCATCAGAGTTGTCTTTTCAGCAAAAAATAAGTTCTCTGGTATGTGCAATAAGGTGAACAGAGAAGACAGAGGGCCTCGCGTGTGTGACAAGAAACACGCCAAAAAGTTTGTTGAATGCTGTCATAACGCGGTATACGAAATCCCCCTCTCATGCGGTCGTTGCTACATCGGCCAAACTGGTCGGTGTGTTAATGACCGCCTCAGGGAACATCGCAATCTAATGCGGGGTTCTGTGGGCAGCCACCTAGCTGCGCACAGCTCCGTATGCGGCTGTCATGCAATGTTCGATCAATGTAAGATACTTCGGCGATACAGGGATCAACGAGCACGTGAGATTTATGAGGCATTTTGCATTGACAAAAAAGGTGATATGTGCGTGAGCGTGCCTTCGTTAGCGCTCCTCACCAGGGAAATTGCCTATCTGTCTAGTGGATGATGGTTTTATTTTTTTCAGAAGCTTTCATAGAATTCGTGAACAAAGTTCCACGTCACTGTTCTCCTCTCCTTCCTTTCACGGTGCATGTGCTATATATACCCCCATGTACGGAATAAAACCTTGGTTGTAAGTCAGCGCTTGGTCCGTCTCTTTCACTGTCCCGTGTGTCGCGCTGTTTCTCGTATCGTTGAACATGTACCAACCGGCCCAAATACGCACTTTATTATTATAGCGCTGCACGCGCGGCCTGAAATTTACAATTAATTCTCAAAGTCAGCTCGAAATCGCTCGCTCTTCTCTTGGCAAATGATGTCATAGACCCAAATGACCGCGCTATAAACACAAAGTTCACGGCCATAGGCTGATTTCAGCATCGTGAGCTCCTTAAGTTGTGAGCTCCATAAAATCCCTTAACTACACTCGTACTTGACTGCCTCTAAAGAATTTTGCGGCAGTCGATTCGTCAGGCACTTGATTCCTTTACTGAAGCCTATTCAATCATAGGCGTGCGCTCGAGGGGGGCATAATCACCTGGGGGGGGGCAGGCACAGTCTAAGAACAGGGTTGTGGCCACGGCCACGCAGGTTCTTTTAGGTTATAATGGCGGCCAAAGGTACGTTGGATTCCAAGAACTATTAGCTGCCATCTTTGCACCCGGAAAGCCACCGACCACAGACAGACCATTCTGAGAAGCAAGTCGTCGCTTCATTTTCATTTAATTATTGTGAAGCATGTCGTGTTTTGGACTCGATGAGACCTTGCGCCCGCCCCTAATGACGAATCCTGCGCACGCCTATGCATTCGATGATTACTCGGAAAAGTGTTTCAGGGCCCCTTTAAAAACAAAGGGCATATTTGGGGTGCCTGTGTTCGCAACAATATCTTGCGTGTCTTTCCTTGCATTATCTCGCCACTCGCCTGGTAACTTGAGGTCACGAACGGCGTACGCGTGCTGTCAGCATGACATAGCATGCTTCCTAGGAATGTGGCTGGCGCCGAGTTTGCAATAAATGAAACGCAAGCGAGCCAGATGACAGTCCAGCTGGAAGCCAACGGGTTAGCAACTGGTTCCAGTTGGTCCCCTCCCCAGCAGGAACCGCTCGGTCCGCTCCAGTCCGGAAATGGAACCAGCTGAAACCATGCAGTTGGTCTGGAAATGGAAACAGCTGGAACTATGCATTTGGTCTGTTAATGAAAGCAACTGGAACCATCGGTCAGGAAACAGAACCAGCTGGAACCAGTTGATGAAACAACCTGGAATCAGTAGGTCTGGAAACGAGTAGAACCAGTTGGTCAGCAAATGAATTAAACCAAGTGGTCTGGAGCAAGAACGTGCGTACTAGCCAGCTGATCTAGCAGGAACATTTTTGGTTTGTGGTAGAACCAGCTGCACGCGTACCCATGGAGGCTAATCGAACCCAGGATTAAATGTGGAATTCATGTGGTTCTACTGCAAGTCCGTGTTTTGGAAGCCATCATCGAGGGCTTTAACAGAGGAAATGAAATTTAAGGCTTACAGTCAGTTCATATTTCTTTCACCGAAGATTCCTTGCCCTATGGTTGAAAATGAGAACACTGTCACAAGCAATACTTGATTATTACGCTACGCGTTACAAGCCAAAATTTTCAGTTCTGTGATGTCATATGTAGACCACAACTCAGGCCCGTAGCCAGGAATTTTTCTCGTGGGGGGGGGGGGGGGGGCACTTCCTGAAAACCTTGACCTGTTTTTATTATTTATTTCTGGTAAAAACACCTACTTCACCAAAATTTCGGGGAATCCAGGCCCCTAGCCCCCCCCCCCCCCAGGCTACGGGCCTGCCACAACTGCATCGTATGTGTCCTCAAACAGACATAATATTCATATATGCTTGTAAAAACATTTGGCTCATACTATGTAGTGTGTGCCCTAAAGTCATTGGTATTTCTGACAAATTGGTATTTGTTCGCACTGGTCCGAATTGGGACCAGAAACCAACAAGTTCCGGTTGGGACGAGCTGGCATCTGGTTTCAGCTGGTTCTAAGTGGGGATTGTTCCATAACCCAGTTCAACTTGTTCCAGCTGGAACCAGTTAGAATTTCTCCCTTGAAAGGGACACTGTCTGCTCGATCCTTGTTTCAGTTCACTGCGGGAATGCTATTCACTGACTCCTTGTCAGCGTCACGTCCATTCCGTCGCAGTCACGCACGAACACAAGATGTTGGAGAATGCTGTGGTGCCGGAGAAGGACATCAACATGCACGCGCGCTTCAGGCCCCTGGATTTCATTGCGGGCTACACCAGCAACGAAGGCGTGCCCTACGTTCTCGAAATGTTGCGACGCTCGCAACTGCACTTCAACGACGAGACCAGTGGGTGGGAAGTGCTCGAGCTGCTCGCAGACTGGTTGCGGAGACACGGAGTGGCGGAACCCCGCGAGGTGCTCGACTTCTACGGTCTGCACGCGCCGCAGTTCGCGAACACGAAGGGCGTCAACGTGCTTGAGTCCCTGGACGAGCTCCTGGGCGACATGCACGTCTACTGCCCGGTCAACTTAATGGTCGAAGAAGCCGCGGCGCTCGGAAGCCGCGTGTTCACGTACGAGTTTGCGCACCTTCCTTACTACCGCTGGTGGGCCCACTGGAAAGGAGTTCCCCAGCTTTTGGACTTTATCTACGCATCCGGCCTGGTGGGCGCCATCCAGGACGAGTACGGGCTAGACCACAGAGAGCTCCAATTCTCGCAGCACATGGCCGACATGTTCGCGGGATTTGTATGGAACGGGTCAGTGCAGCGAAACAGATTTTCCTTAGGGGCACTTCGTTATAACGTTATGACGAAAAACTTCGTTATAACGAAAAATATTTGTGGCTATGCCCATGGTCTCGGGAACATGGGCATAGCCACAAATATTTTTCGTGGTGTGTCCAACTTTATGCATGTTCGCACGTGTGTTTGTAAGTGTGCGCGCATATATGCACATGCAAAATGCGAAAATCTTGCACATGCAAATTGTCGGCTATTTTTACATATGTGTATGGCATATTCCACAGTGAGCCGCCTCCAGAGTCCAACTGGACCCGCTGGGAGACCTTCCACCGAGGTCCCATAGTCTTCGCAGGCAGCGAGAACAGAAGTTACGCCAAAGCAGCCGTGATGCCCCATGAGACAAACTGTGCCTTTTGGAAGGCGTTCCTCTATCGACAGGCCACTAGTATGGCTACAACTACAATGCCATAGCCCTTGAATGTGCTATGAACACTGCACACAATATGCACAAGGACTGGCAACCTGAACAACATATAGCTGCCTAGTGCAGAGTGTGTAGTGGTTTAAGACACGTTCACTTACAATACACTATGGATAGACTGTTACTGGGAAAGGAACTTGCAACTATATTGCACTATAGATGTTACAGTGCTCAATTAAAGTCAGAAGTGATAACGCTCAATTACTTATCCTTCATAACTTTTCCAATATATATCTGCAGAAACTCGATGCACACATACCCACACTGCTGTCTACAATGTTTGAATGGCACATTAAAAAAATGCGCTTTCAGCTCATAGTTGCAGAAAGAACCCTTGCCCTGGTTCAGGTGCTCTTGTAATCAGCACCTACTGACATGCTCACATTGTTTGGTCTACAGCTAAGAAGTATATATAACAGTATACATGAACATCTGTACATAACGAAGTTTTCGGAAATACACTTTCAGTATGGAAGTGTGCTGCAGTGTCACAGTGCGCTAATCTGTTCTGAGGTGTGCACAATGAATGCTAATATATGCATAAGTTAAGATGGCTTGATGCTTCTCAGCTTGTTTGATAGCATCACTCAATCAAGAGGATCACCTGATGTGATGGTCCATCGTAAAACCCACAAAACCAGAATAATCATACAGATTAAGCACAGTAATCACACCTCACATACCTCCATCACTGTGCGAGATTCCAAAGTCAAAGAAATGAAGCTGTCATGCTTTATTAATGTCCATCCTTTCAAATGAGAGTGAAGTCAAATACAACCAACTTCGCCATGCACTAAAGTCTAAAGAAATACAAACGTCATTAAAAAAGCAAGTTACCACAGGCATCAGAGTACCACACTGTGGAGAACACTGTTTGCTGCAACAAAATTTGTCAAACAAGGCACAATGATAACATTAAAAAAAGGAACGATTGGTGTCAAAAGTAAACTATAGCTAAAAAATAACAATAGGAACTTCACTGAAGGGGATACAGGTTTACGTTGGCCACAAGTGTCGCAGTTATCCATTGACTGCCATACTTAAGTATGCCATAGCATGCATGCACAAATAGGCTTGAGCTTTTTCACAGTTAAGATTAGGCTCAACAAATTGCAGTTAATGTGAGCTTACATGTTTGCTGAACATTCCCGACAAGGCTGCCAAAACAACAGGATGACTCGCAGTATTCCGGATGGTATGTCTCAACTTCAGCATGTATTCACTCTCACAGCACATCCCGCATGACATTACTACAGCAAAGGTCACATCACAGCAAGTTTGAAAATGCAGGTTGCAGGACTGAAGCAGTTTAAGATCACCAAAAGCATGGGAGTAGAACTATAGCTACATTGCTCAAAGTGCACGCAAAGTCATTTTCGGCTTAACATTCGTCGATAGTGCACTAATCGAGGTGTGTGCTAGTGAAAGATGTGGTCACAGAGCTAGAAAGAAAGGAGTCTAACACAGCTGGGCTCAGGTTTATGTTTGACGCTTCCAAAACCCAGAGTGCGCTTTGGCAACCAGAGCCAGCTCCACACAGAATCAAGATGACTGTTGCTCATACAGCCACGGACTGTAATTTTCTTACTTCAAGGCGAACGCAAACAGAAAAATTGTGCTTGCAGTCTTATGTGCTCTTAGTGACATCAGAAAGCGCTGATGTAGCAAAGCTGCAAACACCTGACATTTTGTCCATGATAAACAAAACCGTAACCCCATTGTAACAACTAGCAGGCATGAATTCTCACTTCATGGTGGTAGGTTACACCAGTGCAGACTTTTCAAACCCTGTATGACACAAAGCCAGGCCTTACAATTCAAAGCTCGGGTAATGCCAACGTGTCCCTGGCTTGAATATGAAATACCTGTTGCCCAGAACGAAGAACTAGCAACAAGGGCTAGAAATTTACACAGACACTTCCACAAATGAAAACATCCATGCAACAGCATACTTCAGGTAACCAGCGTGAAGATGATGGAGAACAAAGAGAAGATGAACACAGGCAAAGTGCTGTCCTGTGTTCAGCACACACTGGTTTTTCAAGTATGCATTGATTCCAAGTTGCCCACCTTTCTACCTAAAGGAACGCTGACGCAAAAATTTTCCATCTTGTTTTCTCTGTTGCAATAAGTAGTTAACGATCAACTTGGCTGGAAACCTCGATTGCTTGAGTGCACGATGGTTAATTATTCGGAGACAGTTTTATAATGCCCAGTCGCAGTTTTGGTTTCGGAGAACGCCGAGAGAGGCGGGACCCAGAGTGGTTTCATTGTAAACATAGCTGGCTACGTAAGCACACAAAAACTACGTGCATGTAAGCACCGCGTTAACAACTCTTTTCAACGAAGGCTCTCTGGGGGCTGCTATAATCCCCTCTCAGACGTTGTAAATATACGTGACCCCTCCAAAAATGCACTGCCAAGGCAGGACCGTCAGCCTTTGTACTCCTGTGCAACTCCAAAAAGGAAGTGCTCCCTCTTTACATTGGAAAGGTCTGCTAGGAGAGAGCGCTCGCAATGATTATGGCGGCCAACACAAACTCGTGATGCAGGTTGTTTACATCAAAACCAAGTTGGTGTCAATGCCGTGAGGTGGCGCATTTTGCGTCCAGTTGGGCAACACACACTTTAAAATTTTTATGTAGATATGGTCTGGGATCTATTAGCCGTTGATATTTTTTAGATGATGTGTGTGTGCCCACACAAATCTATCCCACAAGTTGTCTCACCTTCCAAATTTCGTGTCAGTACTCCTTTAACTGACAGCAACAACATGAGATTGACTTGTGTCACTGTGTATCTAGTGAACTAATAATAAAAACGACCCACTTTTCTTCAAACATGCAAACAGCTTGAAACATAGCCACTGAAAAAACATCACAGACGAAAAAGCTAAAACGATAATTAAAAGTGATTGCCAGTAGTTCGCAAGTGTGAGTGTCCTACAGGTGCACTAATGGAAAAAGTTGAGCCATGTTATGAATGTATGGACCAGTTTTTTAAAATGTCCAAAGCATCAGATTTACCGAGAATGGTGCTTTTTGTGAGAATGGTAAGTAAGCACGGGGCAAGAATGGTGCCACCATCACGAAGATGAAGTAACAGCTCCCATATGTAACATTTTCAATTTCTAATTATTGTAAATTGCAATCAGCCACTTCAGGCTGCTATCATGCTGCTTTATTAGCGATTTTCATTAGAATTGAGAGACCTCTATATGTAGGCAGAAATGCATGACATTAGCAATCACCAGCATAACCTCGTCTAACTTCGGCATAGACCCTTAATAAGAGTTGTGAAATAACAGTAAAGCTCTTTCACTTGCAATTGTAACCTTTCGAGTTAGCCTTCATTTAAGTGTAATCTGGTAATTTAACAATCCAGACAGTCCGATTAATGTCCTTACAAATGAGTGATCAAACATGTAGTACTGTGTAACATATCACTGTAACGAAAAACATAATTCTAGCACAATGTAAGATCTGTGACATATCACCAGCAAGGTCCAATTTCAAAGCACTATAACGGCCCTTACATAACCAAGCTACTTATAATTATGGAACATGTTTATTTAGGCTGGCCTTTTTTTCTTTTCATTGGAGCTTTTTTTCAACCAAGTATTCGAACAACAAAAAGGCATCATTCTGCCAAGCACTGCACTCTTAGGGACGTTTTGAATAAGTGGCACTGATTTACCAAGAACAATCGTACTGTATGTCGTTTCAGCAAATACTCGCAATTTATTAAACACACATGGCCACGTAAGATGCCACATTAAAGAAACATGGCAAAATGAAATGACTGCTTGGGAATGCGTCCTATATCAGATGTAGGTGGAAAAAGTGATCGTGAGCACATTTATACCGCGTCGATCAAAAAACATGAAACGCAGCGTCGAAAAGCTGCTAACCTAATGTCTTCAGGATCGATAATTCCTGTTCTTTCACAACCATTTCTACTGCTCAGACATGCCACAGTCCTCAGTTTATAAACACACCTCTGCCTACCTACAGGAGGTTTATGCTTCAACAACTTAATGCTTGCAACATGCGTAAGAGTCTAACTACGAATTTATACTGCCACCTGCTATGTGGCTTTGGCCACAATTCGAGAACACGTTCCCGAAGCATTTATGACCTGGAGAAAGGTAAAGAAGGCCTACGATGGTTCTGAACTGGAACTTAATAAAATTCCAGGTTCACCAAGCACCTTGTTCCTCGCACCTCATCAACAGTTTAAAAACCATCTCTATATCACACTCCCTCTTCCTGTCACACGGTGCGCATACATTCCTTTGCCGCCCTCTCATGAACAACGCGGCGCTTATCTTAGTAAAAACTTCTCACACCACTCTACAAAGTCAATCGGACCCTTCCTTGTGTGGAATGTAACAAACCTCGAACTATGCGCAAGGCTGGTCATCACAGGACATCAAGGAAGCATGAGCTCTGTAGCATGCACATGCAAAAGCTGCAAGAAGACGTGTCCTGGACGTGGAAGCATTTCAGTCGCCTTTAGATAAGTGCGCGTAAGCCACACACGAAGCCGCAACAGGAAGCGCTTAACAGCTGCCATAACCGCTGCTAAGCACATTTTAATCAAGGTGCAATGAACATGGCTCTCTGTCTGAACAAACCAAAGCAAGAAATGTAGACTACAACATGAAAGCTTTACAAGGGTACATACAAATAAATATCTATGCGGAGGCAAACTTCACCCACTCAAGGTTATCACCATTTCACATTCATTGTAGTTTTTTCCAAAACTACCTTTTGGGATATGCTTTTTGACCTACATTCAGAGCAGCTTAAGAGTTAATAAAGGGAACTTTTACTGATGAGGTGCAGACAACCAACGTGTTGACCACATGGTCATATCCCAATGCTAACAAAGCATATGTGGTATGCTTTTGGATCTTCTCGACCATTAAGTGACTGCTCTGCTTTGATCATGTGGCGCATAGCAACCGTAGGCAGCAATGTCCCGAGGGTTGGTACTTAGCATTTTTGACATCCCGAGGGGACTTTGTAGGGTTCCGGCAGCTTTACCGACACATGCACCCTCAGCAACAAGGATCTATGACCGACATTCATGGTTCTTTGTTGCTCAAGAATTTGCAAGACTGAACCTACGAATCATTTGGTCATGTGTTTATCTTCGCTTAGCCTTACACAATGCAGCTTGCGTATCAGCAGTATTGAAATCATGGCATAATTTTCAAAATATGCCGAGGCTGAAATGTGAGCATCACATAACAAACGAAATAAAACAAATGCCTTAGATCCTATGTCACAAGTAGTACACGAAAAGCGATCTATCACAGCCTACAGAAACACAGCCTACTACGCTCTAGGACCCTTGTTTCCAAATAAAGAAAGAAAAGCAAAATGACTTAGAAAAAAAAAAAGCACTGCAGGACATTGACTCACCATTATCATAGCCTCACGAAAGAAATACTGCGCAGATAACAGTCACGCCTGTGTACCACCTACCAGCCTGCCTCAACAAATAAGTGCGTGACAAAACAAGCGTACCTCTATCCATCAAGTAGAAGGCCCGCGTAAGTGTGCTTTCCGGTCAACACGCACAGGGCCCACAGCTGCACAATGAAAGCGGATAAGGCAGCATTATATTGAACATTACAATGCCACGTCGAGTTAACAGGCATTTGATAGTAACTGTTACAATAATCACTGGTGAAAAATTCGTATAGCTTCGTCGAAGCTCACAAAAACGAAATAGCACTCCCACAACCTGAACACAGTTCAGAGCACACTGGGTGCCCCGAGTTGATAAACACTGGCAGTGCAGCGAGGCAAAGGAAAGGAGCAACAAAACGGCATCCGTGGCGAACGAGCGAGTCAGCTCGCCTCACCGAACAATGCGCGAGGCAGTGCGTGTAAGTGCCACACGTGCAAGGGGGCGATGCCGTCTACTTGTAGAACTTGATCTCGCTCTCGACGACGTCCTTGAAGAGCTCCTGCAGCTCTTGAGTGCTCCCGGGATTGTCCAGGTAGCTGTCCACCTCGCGGATGCACTTGGCCTCTAGCTCGGTCATCAGCGCGTGTAGCTCTTTGCCCGTTGCGCTTCCCGCCTGCATCGCCTTCAGGGCCTGCTCGTGGTGCCGGTACAAGGTGTGGCGACGGTCGACGGTGAACTCGAAGCGTGGCTTGGTCTGTACACGTAGCAAAAAGAGAGAAGTTGTCTTTTGTAGGTGTCATGTTTGTAGCTTCATGTTGGAATCGAGTGGGTGACATTTTCTCCCTTTCACGAACGTTGTTCTACCTTGCAACCTTCTGCAGAACTGACTTTCAATACTCAGCTACGAATGGAGTCCTCAGTCACGTGGATCTTCTTAAAACGCCTCGCAAGGCACGATAACCGTGAAAACATGTGCAGCGCGCATGCACCATGCATGCAAAGCAACAGGAACTAAAGGCGACGGGAAGGTGAAAGGGAGAGGTGTACAGTTGCATTAAGGGTTTTTTCTCCACACTGAGCGGCATCGCCTGGCACCGTAGCGCCCCTCTATGGTGCCGTTCTCCCCTATGGTATGTATGGATGACCGACCTCCTCCTTAAACGCTATGTTAAGAATGCTTGAGCATCGTGTGTGACAAACTTGTGAACTATATCTCTCCAGCTGTTGCTGTGTCATTAGGATGCTAACTGGGATGCACAATAAATTCATTATTATTATTATTATTATTATTATTATTATTTTGTAGTATTTCATGCAATTATAATCATCATCAATTACCATACTAAGGGCAGTACGCCCCCCCCCTCTCCTTGGAAAGAATCTGGATTCGCACCTAGACCCAATCAATCAATCAATGGTCAAGATACCACAAATTCATAAAAAAAATTCAGGGCTCTACCTTGTCATCTTGCATTTTAATTTTGTGAAATATTTATTTTAAAAAAAGCAAGCTCACACTGTGCCAACCAGTCCATCAGTCCATTCTCATAATCCATCTACACCATCTAAGCTCAAGGCGCACTAGTAATTTTCTGTAACTATTAATTTCATGGCACATATACTGCAACTGCAAAAATGATGTCACACAGTTTAGTAGGCGGAAATCCTGCAATTAGCACATTCAAGATATATATTACAAGTATGTGCTAAAAAATGCACTCATGCATTAGTTAAGTTATTTTTGTTTCGCCTGCAATGACCAATAGAAGCGCAAAGCAGGAACAACAATGACACTTCGAGTGGTGACAAGAACCCACGACAACTAAGACCGTAATAAAATTGGCTTACAAAGAAAACTTCAGCAATGAGCAGACCATACCTTAGCTGGGTCATGCTCAAACACGGGCGAGACGGTGTGTCGCGAAGGAAGCACATGGTCACAGAAAATGAAAGGCTTGAACACCGAGTGCGCCGGGTCAGGTGTGCCCGTAAACCAGTGGCAGGAAAGCCTCTTGCTCGAAGCAGGAGCAAGCACGGAAACCTGGAAAATGTGCCAAACAATGAAAGTACTACAGTACTACATGCACTTTGTCTAGTAAGCTACGGCTGCTGACGTTGTTGAGCATGCCATCCTTAAAGTGCCCCTCTCCAGGCCCCATTGCAAAATTCGGTTGCACACTGGAAGTTTTAAGGCGCTGTCTAGTGAGGATTTGACCGAAATGATTTTTTCCAAATTTCTTTACTATTGGACAAGTTAGAAGAAATTGAATTAACCTCTTTCCATGCCTCGCGTAGGCTAATTTTACTGCCACAGCGAGCACTCTTTCTCAGTGCCTCGACTGGAGTCTGCAAGCAGCGTACAGCTGGCGTCAAAAGTTCGAAAGACCACTAGGGGTGAAAAAATTTTTAATTGCTCAGCAATTTGAGTTTATCCGGTACAACTGCAGGTACAACACGTGTTGTTGGCTTGTCTTAGAACAGGCCGGAAACCTAAATTCAAGGTTGCCCGTCGAAGCAGCAGGAATATTCAGCCTTTTTTTGTGTCTTGTGGTTAAACTTTTGACGTTGAATGTGCCTTCCTTGCGTTTTAAGAAATGCTGGAGGTGCAGGAGTGTGTCATGTTCCAGTGACAAACCCCGTGCCTTTTCTTCCTGTCTTTTTAATTTGTTCCGTGGGGCATTTCTAGTAGTGTCACTGTGTGCTCTGTTTGCCTGAAGAACCAAAGTCGCGTTCCACGGACATTGACATTTGAAAGAGTGCCTGCTGTGTAGCATATGCGTGCGCGAGTGACTTCAGCTCTTTCTCGAAGCATGGCTCCCTTGAAAAGAAGGGTGCATGGCCTTCTATTTTAAATACTAGACTATTTTTGCTACATGTGGGCGTTTCGTACCTCACCGACAGAATCTCCGCCGAGCGATGTAGGTGCCGAAATTGCTCGCAATGCCAAAACCTGGTGAGGGGCCCTTTATACTCTGCAAGCCATCATAGTGCGTACTCACAGGATGACTAACAAAAGACACACCTCATTATTTCTAAAGACACTACTTTTCTATTCCACTTTTTCAAAGAAGGCTGCAATGCTCTAGCTTCAATGCAGAACAAGTAAAATTGGCTTTCATTGAATTGCAGATGTGCGAACATTAAAATGTGAACTTTCTACGGATCACACGAAGCCACAAGCCTGCTTGGATTTGCAACGAATGTCCACATGTGCTGCTTCACAGTGACATGCACGCTTGGGAAAGAAAAACGGCAGAAGCTTGGATTTCCTACACGCTCATTGCAGATGAGAAGAACAGCTCATTGCAATATGGCCATGGATGGCAAAAGCATGCCTGGTCAGCCCAGAACCACAGGATTCGGCTCCACGAAATTTGTAACGAGCGTGCCAGTGCGTAGTCAATGGTTCCATTTACCTGGCTGGCAGCAGTCGGTCGCTTGTGCTCGGAGCTCCGACAGATCCCGCTATCCTTATCTCTCAGCACTGCTGTCATCGAGCTCACATCAAAGTCACCTGTGAACGAGAGACAGTCACGGGTGACAGAACTCGTGACCGACATGAAGAGTTCTCTTTACTATCTGACTCACCACCCAAGGTATTATTAAACTCCCACTCTTCAGCTAGAACAATGAAGACAGATTCAACTGGCTGATATGGAGTGCGTTCGCGTCTTTCCATCATCCACTCACTTACTTGTAAAGCATTTTCTTTGTTCCGTTGTCAGTTCCAGAAAATCACAGCACGCAGATACACTACTGCCTGCTGAGTATGTATGAATTTAGCACATCAAAAAAGATAATAATTCTAAAAACTGTGCTTCTTTCATCCAATGGCTGCATTTTTTTATGACAGGATGCTCAATTTAGAGAAGTAGCACTGAAAGCACTCCTCCTGCAGCAGTAATCACTCGTAAAATAAACCCAGGAGAATGGAGCCTCTGTTTCTAGAATAGGCCAGAGCAGAAAGATAAGTGGTAAACCTGTGCTGTGATCTGGGTGCAGAGCAAATTAATATATTTTTTTTTCGCATGCAAACTTGGAAATGTCGAGTTCAAGCATGCATTAAAAAAATATGGCCAAATGCTCCAGATTAATCAGCATAACTTTTGTTTGCGTATCCACAGAGCAACATGGATGAACAACGAGGCTACCAAATCCACGGCCAGAACATGCTGCTTTCTTTTCCTATCCTGCACTGCTGGTAAGACTGCAGTATTCTTGGAGTCTACTCAAAGAAATGTAAAAGGTACGACAATGCAGATGCAGAAGCGAAAGCTGAAACCATGCATGCGTGTATACAATGACCATACAGACATTTGCAATAATAATAATAATAATAATATCTGGGGTTTTACGTCCCAAAACCAAGATATGATTATGAGAGACGCCGTAGTGGAGGGCTCCGGAAATTTCGACCATCTGGTGTTCTTTAACGTGCACCTAAATCTAAGTACACGGGCCTCTACGATTTCGCCTCCATCGAAATGCGACCGCCGCGGCCGGGATCGAACCCGCGACCTTCGGGTCAGCAGCCGAGCACCGTAACCACTATACCACCGCGGCGGACAGACATTTGCAAGAGTAAGAGGTTAAAGAACACTGAAGGTGCAATGTAATAAGCCTTGCTACATCGGATGAAAGAAACTTAGATTGCATGAAAAAAAATAATACTTGTATAGGTAGCAATTCCATATACTAAAGGTATGTTCTTCCATACTAATTCCAGACATAAAATGTGAAGTCCAGACATATAATCCATAAAAGTCTAGACATAAAAGTCCAGACATAAAATGTGAATGAGTATTCATCATTCGTGACTGATGTGAGTAAGGCAGTAGAGTGATCTTGCAGCTAGGACTCTGCCACGGTTTCTGTGCCAAAGCTCTTCGACATCAATTACGCAGATCTGTCCTAATTGCAGTCATATAGTCCTGCAAGTCATCCGGGCCTACACACTGCACACAGCCACATTAGGATCCAAAATATTGCAAGTGATGTTTAGGATAACTGCCAACTGGGCATGTTAGTATAGGTTCATGATGAACCTATGCCACAACGAACCGTGCATGTAGCACTTTTTTCATTATGAGGAAGTGATGTGCTTGCAATTTTTGAATACACGCATATGGTCCGTGGATTTCCAATGCTTTTTCAACATACTCGTTGAGCATAAAAACATGCGTAAGCAAGCTCACGGGAGCTAAGTTCCCGCCAGGAAAGCAGAGCACACTGTACCAGACAGATGTGGTACAAAAAATTAAGGTTGGTGAATAGGGTGGCTATGAAAACCAAACGAGACACAGTGTGAAATACCGTGAGAGTCACTAGTGTTAACAAGTGAGCAAGCAACAACTATGCTATTTGATGAACATGCATCTTGTATGAATGCCAGTAGTACTTGATGCTACAGTACTTATAGTTCTAGATGTCCTTAGCGATCCATCGAAAATCATTAGAAACATTCAGAACGCATTCACGGGGAAAGCGGCTAAATGGTCTGGATGCCGTCATGCATGCGGTCAAGTTTTTCGAACCTAGTATTCCAAACAGTGACGGCTTCACTGTCGATCATTTTGTACGACTGTGACTAACAAAACATTGAACCTCTTATATGCACTTATTATTTTTGCTGGTAGTGCAGCGTCGACTGTCTGAGATTAAACTAAGTACCTAATGGCATTAAAATAAGTACCCGAGTCCCACAGCTCCTGTGGTATACGGCAAACACAAAATGTCAAAGAATCAAGAGGTTCTTTATGCATCTTATCTAATAAACAGCAACTGTGTCAAAAGCATGCATAGCCTATGTGGTCATTCGGCAAGGTGAAGTTATTAACTGAGCTACACTTCCAAAGTGACTGCACGACTTGTGAAATGTCATTAAACACAACTGCTGTACGGTCACTTCTCAGGCAAATCAAAACTTGCTCAGGAAGACTGCAACCAGACAAGGCATCGGTGGGAGAACTAAAAATATGAAGTCCAAGCCAAAAACGCATCACATGTGCTATTTGAAAAAGATGAACTGGGCTTGTTGCATAAATAAATAGTAAGTGCATAAATATCAGCGAAATTTCTATTTTGCATTCTTCCTGGAATTCTGAAAGGGTGTGGTGATTGACTGAGTGTTCAGGTTTCTGACAAAATAATTTTTAGGACAGTCACGTCTAATCTCGATTAGTGCAATCAGATTTTTTACTGGCCACCTGTTCTTGCGATACACGGTCTCTAAGCTAACTCGTGCCAAGCTTTAAATAATTGTGTGCATTGCAACAGTGTCCTCTTGAACAAAACAAAGTAGTAGGTCTAAATAAAGGAAGAAAAGAAAAAGAAGTAGCATGCACTCGCATATGTAAGCTTTGTAACACATAGTTAAATTCAAAGCCGAGATGCTGAAGGTATGCGTTCTGAACTTGTTCTTGTACTGCAAGAACATGAAGGATGAACATGAAGTTATTGCATTGTGCTCCAACTGAAATTCAAAGGTCAAAGCAAACTGAAATGGTGACAACACAATTTAGGAATGAAAAAGCACGCTTACAAGAGTAATGCAGCCTTCTTTCATATTATTAATTACTGCATGTAGAGGCAAGCTTTCCAATTGAGCTTTAATATTTAGCTAACTATGGCTACTGCCTCGTCAGACAAATAGTTATGTACAACGGTTGTGAAGAGATGGGGAACCAAGAGAACAAAATAATTAGTACTACTTAACGACTGTAATTGCATGGCACTTAAGATTACTGTGTCAAGCACAACAGGTTTAATATGCAAATATTGGACAATGTGAGCAGAAAGCTATAATAAAAATGTAGAAGAAATGACAACACATCACTCATGTAAAAGGAAACCCAAAACTTTTTCAAGGCACTTGGCAGAATTTCGTTTTTGTCTGCTTATGCATTTTTGATGGCAGCTGCTGCTCTGGCTACCACTTGACATCACACCTGCTGTATATGTAATCAGGAAACAGCTCCGTGGCTTGTCCGTCAAATTGTACAGTTAGCTGTTAGTTGGCTGCTGACTGAGACTACGAGGTGTGAGTCTTTATAATACCATCCACCTTTCTAACAACACTACACTGCTTTCTAGGCAGAGCCACTGGTACATGTCCAACAAAATCTTGGAGCACACTTGAGCTTCGCCTTCAAGAGTAGAACGCAACAGCGTAGCCAGGCCTGAGCATTGCCTTCCCAATTGCTAGCCTGGCTTCAGTTCTCGGTGGATGCCTCAGTCTCTAAACCGTGCCACAAGGAAATTTACGTCTGAGCACGTAACATTGGCAGTTTCAAACTATCTTAGAATGCCTACTGCAGGTACAGTTACGAAGTGCCCACTACGCCATAATTCTTCCTTTTGCAAATCAGCGAAGGGCCCACTACGTGTCTGTAAGGCAATACGCGAACCTATGCAGCTGCTCACTTTGTTGATCATTTTGCTGATGATGATTTTTAAATATGTCTGAGCGCTTTGTAATGGGTGGGCCTTTCAAACATCCACTCTTTGTGCAATTCACATGTTTTGACGCCTCACGTGATCCTACGCTTCTGCCATGCAATGTTACATGTGTTAAGGAGACTCCTCCCACTACATGACATTCATATAGCAGTGTTTTTTTCCGATGCAGTTTCAAGAAATGGTGTGGCCCTGTGGTAGAACACTTGCTTGCCACGCATAAGGTATGGGTTTGATTCTCACTTGAACCAAAGGTTTTTATTTATTTTATTTGCATCTTTCTCGATTTTTTGGTCACGGACAACGCTGATTTTTCGCTCACAAATAACGACGCCGACGCCGGAATTTCTGCGAAACGAGCTCTTTAACGCTATCGCGTTAAAAGCAGACACAAAATAGGACGGCCCCAAGCTAAAGAAAATGTCAGCACAACAGCCAGCCCAGTTAGCTACAATCTTTGAAACTGCGCATAGGTAGGTATGTTGTAGTTCTACTTTCAATATGAAGAGAAGAGAAGTAATTGATATCTGACATGATTCATGAAAAGTGCGATTCTTCAACACGGACACCTCTTAACTGGTACTAGAATTCTCGGAACTGCACACCACAGTAGGCAGCAGGAGGTTCCCTTATGTATTTACGTTGCTTTCATTACAGTACCAGCTTTCAGTCAGATGACTACCACTGAGAAGAGAAAGGAAGAGCACAAAGGAAGGGTGCGAAGGAAGGATGCAAATGGTGTTGTATGTACCTGGCTGCCTGTGGACACAAAGGAGCCGGAGGACATGCAAATGCCGCTACGCTTGTCCCTGAGCACCCTCATCATTTCCTCCTCTCCAATGCCGTCTAAGAAAAAGGAAAAGAAAGAAGAAAAACAAACAGAAGGGATGCCTTTATCAACTCGCGTATATTTAACCTATCACTCACGATAATGCACGCTGTGTTATGCAACAGAGACACGTCTACGTGTTTGCAGTGGTTGATAAGGAGTGAGTTTAACTGCGTGTGAACACAAAGAGTGCCGTGCACTTGCATAAATAAAAGGCTACGTCTGGCAGACAATAGACATACATGTGGATCAAAGCGTATGCATGCTTTTGACGCAGAAGAGTGTGGCAAACACAGTTCCCCGAAATTTCTAACTCTGCTTTGTCAGAAGACACTACCCTAGAGATTGTCATAGAGGGCCTTGTGAAATCCTGTAAGATAACTTTTTAAACTTCACAGCTAATTCCAATTGGTTGCACGGAAGTGGTCGGTATCGCTATAAACTTTTCGCCGAGTCATTACATTATTGACGCGCTCAAAACTAACCAAATCATGAAAGTGCGCTTCAATTGTAGATCAAGGTGAAAACAATGCGTAATCATTTCATATTATCAAATGGAGGAGAAAGAGAGATATCCAACAACTCAAAACACCCAAACCAATAACACCCAGTGTGTTAGGATCAGATGCAATAAAAATTTTTTTTCAATAGCACATACATCATGAACAGTGCCCTTTATACTAATGTTAACACAAACAAAAAGAAACTCTGCAAAAGTACCGTTACTGTGGCTTAAAGACCTTAAAAAATATTTTTACGGCTGACGAAAACACCTTTACTTAGCCCAAATTCTGTTGTGATTACATTGCACACAACAATCCCAATATGTATTTTCCTTCATTATTTGCAATGCCTCTACTAATCTGAAGGCACAGATAATTACGATCACTGAAACATGCAGGTAGCCAGTAAACCCTTTCTGTGGAGTAGGTGGGAATCGTGCCCCTCTCGGTGGCAAGTGGCAGCCTGTTTCCTCCGCATTTACCTAGTATTTGTCTTTGACATGTGTTCAGTAATAATAAAAGCTGGTAAACTTTAAATTCCTGAAATAAGTTTACCATTTTGCTGGCTTGTAGGTTCTTTGGGGCATAAAACAGAGTCACACTTGAATAAAACTCAACAATTTCATCAAACGCCGTCATGGCATCAGTAGTTGTGTGTTACTGTCTGTTGGCACTGAGAGTGAAACTTAACTTATAATGCAACTACAATCTGGTCCTTACATTTTGTAGATCATTATATACAGAACAGTTATACTAATCAATGGGTCAGAATACATATGTATGTTGTCTTTGGCATACATGTTCAGATTTCGCTCATTTATTGAGCTGCCTTAATGAACCAAAACAACAAGTGACCATGCACATGGTACATAGTTTCTGCTGTTTTACCAAGTAAACCAATATTACATTTCAGCAACTAGCCTGTACTAAAGCTTTGCAATATAAAAAGCATGTTTGTTATAAAGTGTATGTATATGGTTTCATGGCATATATAACATATACTACAGGGTGTTTATTTTTTAGACAATACAGATTTTTTTATAAAAGTTCTGTGACAGTCAGGCCTCTGTCTTTTTTGCACATGAACTCTATGTCCAGGCGGAAAAACTTTTCCACAGCTAAAGTTACATTGAGACGACTAAATACCAAAAACTCATTACCGTAAAATGCCGAGCAAGCACCCCCCCCCCCCCCCGACGGTGAAGGATAATCCAACCAGATATGGAGGGGGGCGCTTGCTCGATCCCGGACCGAAATTCAAGATGGCGGCAGGAGAGCCACTAAAAATTAAAAAATGCCCGTCCACGTTTCTAATGAAATGCGTTATTTATTTATTGTTTTTATTCCCCCTCCTCACTGTCAAACCATTAAAGCAGCGACCGGTTTGACCAATGTACCACCGGCCACATGACAACAGAATTTCATAAAAGACATTAGATACGCATTCAGTGTTCTCATTCTTGTCGCTCTTTTTAAACAAGCGATGCTCGTTTTGAAAAAAAAGTGGCCGCGGAGGAGGAGGGGGGGTGCTTGCTCGGTCATTGGAGCTCATTTTAGATCTCCCGAAAAAGGGAGGGGGGCGCTTGCTCGGGAGGGGGCGCTTGCTCGGCATTTTACGGTAGTTAACTTCGTAAATATTGATTTGAGGGCAGTTTCTTATATTAGAAAGTTGTAGTGCGCGCCAATTTATGGCATACCCATTTTTCAGAAATCACGAAAGCTACACATACAATTATAAATCATCAAATTTTAAGGGTGAACTCGAAACTGACAGCGCAGGGCACGTAGGAAACACAGCTTCTCTGTTACGTTAGAGAGGAACTACATGTTACAAGGAAGTGACGAAATTTGAATCAAAGCGTGCCGAACGAGAATATCGTGAGGAATGTTGGCAAGCATTCTGAAATACATAAACAGGCAGCTTCTTGTTTGCGTGCGATGTGTGGTGCTTATCTGTTTCTTTCTTAAACTATAAAGCGGTGCGAAAAACTATTTTACTTGTTTGCCAGAAGGAGCACTGCAGTGGCTAAACCTCTGGGTTTTATGCTACACAGACAAAGAAAAGGTTGATATTGCAGTCTTCTTGCGCATAGCAAAAATTCTGATAGAAAAACTGATAGGCTATCAGTTTATTGACAGGTGTATCAGTCTATAGTTGTATCAGTCTATAAGTGTATCAGTGTATAGGTGGATCGGTCTATAGGTGTACCAGTGTATAGGTGTATCAGTCTATGGGTGCACCAGTCTATAGGTGTATCAGTCTATGGGTGCACCAGTCTATAGGTGTATCAGTCTATGGGTGTACCAGTCTAGTACCATTCTACTGCATATAAGCCCACAAGTGAATCGGTGCTTAGCCGACTGGCAGGTGGGCCACTGCATTAGAGCAAGCAGGACACAGATGAACACAGAAATCAAACAAAATCTTTTATTTGATGTTCCATTGACTTCTTAATCTTTTGATTTCATCAAATCGTTAATTTTGTTTGCGAGCGCCTTATTTAGTATCTTCTTCTTTTGCTCGACCTCTCCAATTGGAAAATTGCTTTTCAAAAAATGGTTGAAGAAATCTGCATGATCAAAAACAAAGCAAATTATGGGCACTTCTTAGGTGACAATTATATGCACTCGAAACAGAGGAGTTAATATGACAAGGAAATAAATATGAGTGCTATCAGTCTGTTTTTTTTTTTTTTAAATTAGTTTGTTGATACTTGCATAAGTGTCCAGCTCCAGTAGACAAAAATACGAAGCTTGAAGCCTTAGTAAGTAGTTATAACACAAGTTGGCAGTGGAATCTCGGCTGATCTTACTATTATGCACAAAAATGCAGCCAACTACTTTCATAAACTCCAGTCAGACTGGGAAATTTTACCTACCAGAAAGCACAGCGTATTTTTCTTTATCCAAGGGAGGTTTTGCCTCTCCCTTTGTCCGGTTAGAGGCTGTTCCAATTACACTCCGCCCAACCAAGGCTGCAGTTGAATAAATGGCAACAGCCGCCTCACGAACAAAGCGTGTTTCGCTTTTTGTGCTCATGAGGCGGCTGTACAGGCCCTCAGGAATGGTGATCCCTTTGCCCAGATGCACCTATAAAACAAGTTAAAGATGATGTGCACACAACAATATGTCAATGCACATTTTCTCATTACAGCAAAGCATTATACCTTTAAGACAAAGCACACTAGAGTTTTACAATACCTCTCCGTCAATGGGCACGTAATCGGCCTCCCTCGCACTTGTGTGGGCCACTTCAGGGCTGCCCGGGGTCGCTGTGGTGGTGCGCAGTGGCTGCACGGTAGCGGTGCGCGGCGGCTGCATGGTGGTGGTGCGTGGCAGCACGTGGCGATGGCAAAGGCGCAACTTGTTGTTCTGGCTTGCGGCTGCAGCCCTCACACAGAACGAGGTTTTTTTCTGCAATAAAAGAGTGTATGCAGAAACGTATGCAGCAAAAGAAAGTTAATCGCACCCTTAATTGTCACAGTAGCTTCCTAGGTCTCAGACTGAAGAGAGACCAGGGTGTGCAAGGCCAAATAACATAAAATAGAGCATGCAGTTGAGATATATGCTATGAAAGTACAGTAATAGGTTGGGTGTCACATTTCAAAACCATGATGTGATACGGGGGACGCCGCAGTGGAGGGCTCAAGAAATTTTGACCATCTGGTGTTCTTTAATATGAGCACCATGCTGTGACAGCATGGAGAAGCATACTTACAAGTGATTAGAAAAACATGCCCGCATCACTTCTACGTATCATCATCATCATCAGCCTGTCTACGCCCACTGCAGGGCAAAGGCCTCTTCCATGTTCCGCCAATCAACCCGGTCCTGTGCTTTCTGCTGCCACGCTATACCTACAAACTTCTTAATCTCATCTACCCACCTAATTTTCTGTCTTCCCCTCACGCGTTTGCCTTCTCTTGGAATCCAGTCAGTTACTCTAATGACCACCTGTTATCCTGCCGACGTGCTACGTGCCCGGCCCATATCCATTTCTTCTTCTTAATTTCAACTATGATATCCTTAACCCCCGTTTGTTCCCTGACCCACTCTGCTCTCTTCCTGTCTCTTAAGGTTACACCTATCATTTTCCTTTCCATCGCTCGCTGCGTCGTCCTCAATTTAAGTTGAACCCTCTTTGTAAGTCTCCAGGTTTCTGCTCCGTAGGTAAGTACCGGTAAGATGCAGCTGTTATATACCTTCCTCTTGAGAGATAGTGGTAGACTACCATTCATGATTTGAGAATGCTTGCCGAATGAGCCCCATCCCATCCTTATTCTTCTAGTTATTTCCCTCTCATGGTTCGGCTCCGCGGTACTACCTGTCCTAAGTAGACGTACTCCTTTACAACTTCCAGCGTCTCGCCACCTATCGCAAAGCGCTGTTCTCTACCAAGATTGTTCCACATTACTTTAGTTTTATGCATATTAATTTTCAGACCTACTCTTCTACTTTCCGTATCCAGTTCAGTAATCATGAGCTGTAATTCGTCTCCCGCGTTACTCATCAATGCAATGTCATCAGCGAATCGCAGGTTACTGAGATACTCTCCATTAACTCTTATCCCTAATTCTTCCCAATCTAGGGCCCTGAAAACCTCCTGTAAACACGCGGTGAATAGCATTGGAGAGATCGTGTCTCCCTGTCGTACGCCCTTCTTTATTGGGATTCTGCCGCTTTCTTTATGAAGGACTATAGTGGCTGTGGATGCGCTGTAGATTTCTTCCATTATGTTTATATAGGCTTCGTCGATGCCCTGATTCCGCAGTGCTTGCATGACTGCTGATGTCTCCACCGAATCAAATGCCTTCTCGTAATCTATGAAGGCTATGTATAGGGGTTGGTTGTATTCCGCGCATTTCTCTATCACCTGATTGATAGTATGAATATGGTCTATTGTTGAGAAGCCTGTACGAAATCCTGCCTGGTCCCTTGGTTGATTAAACTCTAATGTCGTATTAATTCTGTTAGCAATTACTTTTGTGAATAGCTTGTAGACAACGGACAGTAAGCTGATGGGCCTGTAATTTTTCAGGTCCTTGACGTCCCCTTTCTTATGGATCAAGATGATGTTGGCATTCTTCCAAGATTCTGGTATCCTCCCTGTCGAGAGACACTTCGTATACAGGGTGGCCAGTTTCTCTAACATAATCTCTCCACCGTCTTTCAACAGGTCTGATGTTACCTGATCCTCACCAGCGGCTTTGCCTCTTTGCATTCCCTTTAGGGCTTTCTTTACTTCTCCTGTTAATACTGGTGGGATGTTTCTACGTATGATATGAGCTTATATTGCATTCTGCTTTCAGCAAAATTGTACGCCATAAGAAAAGTGCAACTTACTGATGTATACAACACTAGCAGCAGTGCATGACAATAGTTTATAAGGAAATAATAATCAAACCTGTTTTGAAAATTTTGCTGCATAGGGCCTTTTCGAGCATTCTTATTCGGTCCAAGAGTTTTGAATTTTCGGCCTTCAGCATATTCACTTCTTCTTTGAGAAGTTCTTTCTCGGTCTTTTTTCCTCCCTCAGCATCACCAAACAGGAGGTCTCGCTGCTTCTTCTTAAAATGGCTGCTCACATCCTTCATTTTCTGTTTAACAGCAGCTTGACGCTGCGTTTCCTGCAAGTGCATAGACAATTAACCCAACATTATAATTTCACAGCTTATAGCTTGTTCGCAACTAAAAACAGGGCGTATTTGCGTCTTGAAGGAAATTTCAACAGCGCGGGAATAAACACGAATGCACGAAGAGAGAGAGCTGACTCGGACAAGCGCTTGTCTGTGTCAGCTCTCCCATCCGCGCTAGCAAAACAATTCTGAACCAGTGACTTGTACAGAAAAAATGACTATAGGCTGCGCTCATACAAAGATATAAGAATAAAATAAATAGCTCTTCGGCATATTGCAACTTTACCCCCACCTGCAATAGCAAATACGACCGCACCGACGTCCGTGCGGTAGTGGAGCAGCGATGTTCTGATATATCTCCAATGGGGGGTATATCAGAGCAATGCCTCGTAGGGCATTGATTAAAGCATCGCTGCACCATGTGTGATACGGCACCACGTGCAGATCAAAATTGGCTGTCGGTAATAATTAGGCCGCAAAGTAGCACATCAGCTGCAATGTGAGCGATTGCAACTGACTGCACTTACTTCTTCAAACGATCCATCCACTTCATTTGAACTGCAGCTATAGGAGGAGTCGCTGCCAGGTCTTTGCGGAATGGAAGTTCGTTTTTCGGTCGCCTTCCTTGCATCGTCCTCGGTAGCTAAAAAAACATGACGAGTGGATAATTTCAGAATGACTGCTTCCTCATCTTTGTTTTTGTATTTGGAAAACAAAGAGGCGGTCATGCACTTACCGTAAAGCCCAATCACTTGAGCGCACGTGGTAGTGGTCGCAGTGTGTTTCATCTTTCCAGAAGACTTTGTACCATTTGCGAGGATTAAAATCGCTCGTATCGTTCGGCTTGAGGTGTTTACATGCAGCCACTGGGACGATTCGCTTTTCGTTGTCGTCGCGGAAACGAACGTACGCGAACATGCCGCCGAAGAAATGCACATGGACGCGCGCTACCACTCAGCAACACACACAACAAAAACGTACGTACCAACGCGCTGTTCATGACGATGGCGCTACCATTTGTGGGTCTCAACAAAATGCAATTTCGTTTTTAAAAAACTAAGAAAATTTGCTTCATGTTTTTACAAGTTTACACGGTATTTCTTTTTAACTCACCGTAAATAAAAAATAAACAACAATGAACATAGTGTCGCCTGGTTAGGGTGGCTAGCCTGGTGTCGCTCGCGTTGGTCCGTTGGTCGCATCATCATCATCATCATGGCCATCGTGATGGCCATAATGGCAATCGAGTGTGACCTGAAGAGCCCTACCTCGTTGCACGTTATCTCCGATGTTACATCATTGTTTATCATCGTTTCCGCGCCGCGCACCATCTTCAAGGCACGGCAAGCAGGGTGTGAATGTGAAGCCTCGGTCTATGCATCTTGGACCCGCTTAGATTGTTCATCGCGGCCTCACCTTGCGTGGACTCCATGAAGCGCGCTATTTGAAGTTCGCGTTCAGTTCGACGAAAGATGGATTCAGCTCAACCACAGCCTCGATCAAAAAGAAGGAAGCGCTATTTGGAGCCTGGATCGCATTATGTAGTACCTCGGTCAACGAGCCTATATCAAAAAGCGGCGGAGGCGCAATCTGCCAGCCAGCCACGCTCTAGCAAGAACATTCCTCAGTCTTTAGCTGGTAACGGTGGTTCTGGAGTAGCGGCGTTCGACACTCGAAGTCTCAGTGATGCACACGGTGACAGCGATGGAAATCCTGATCCCGACGACACGTACGACTTCGAGGAGAGTCCGCTCTCAAGCGATTCCGACCAAACTGCAGATTCGGCTCGCGACGATGTAAGTATGAGCGACCCACGAAGTCTCAGTTATGCACATGGTGATAGCGAAAAAAAGTTGTTCTTCTACCGGAGGATGTGGACAGAGTGTGCGTGCACATGAAAGTTGGACGAGTTTGCTATGTTGCTGATGTACCAAACTTGTTTGAAAGAGACTGATTACTGGGTGTCAGTGACAAATGTAGTCAGTCTAACTTGAGTTTAACGTGGTAGGGCAATCAAAAGTTGACTTTTCTTGACCATTTCTATCGCTGTTCTCTTCACAATTGAACTTTTACTATGGTAGACAGTATCTTGTGTTTTTTGCGGTCAAATGCTTTGGCCTTTATTAGTACATGCTTTTTGATGTTCATAAATCTTGGCAAGATTACATGCAAGTATTAAACAGGTCTGTACCAGCCCTTGGTGAAAAGACATCCTGTGGATAACAGACGCTGCTATAAACATCTCACCCAAATCTTGCAGCTGTGCACGGCAAGGAGAGTTTGAAAAGCAGAATGCGATGTTGCGAATTTCTCAGGTGCCCTCTTTTCATATATATAGATGCCTGTGCTCACTTTCTTCGGACTTTCGGATGCCTGATGTATGGTGTAAAACAACAGATAGCAACAGATAGATATTGGCCTATAGCCAACATAAATCAAGAGCGGCGTTTCGATCAGATGTGCTGCTTGCCACAGGGTGCTGCCACATGCTGGCACTGCTGTCCATAATCTGCTAACATTACATAGTCACACTCGTGCATGGGAACTGCAACAGGAAAAAGCAGTCATGCTTCATCAAACATGCTCTAGGTCATGATGTGTGCTGACATAATGTATTTCCTCAGTGCCATTCCAACGCACCTTGTCGGGATGGCCGAGAGAAAAGAGAAAGCGCTTAAAGTGCACAACAAACCCTTGTAATTCCGCTCGCTTTGAAACTTTTGTGGCAGTGGATTTGCAAGGCAATAAACTTCGACCTTGAGGTCATTCAATTATTACTTGGAAAAGCGGTTCATCCCCCCTTTAAAGGATTTCATCCAGTATGGATTATGGCACAGATGTAGTGCCTCGTCATTAAAGGCAAAGCACTATGTGGGGGAGGCAGCTAGGGCTAGCTTGGGTCGTGAAAGCAAGAAACCGCAGCACCCAGACACCGAGGCTTTCAACTCCGCACCATTTCAAAAAATTATTGCATTAGCATGCTCATTTCACACTAGGACACAATTGTACTCTAAATATGAAGTTTAGTGTCCTGGGATGTTTACTGGCCCTATAAGCTAAAAATTTAAAAGTTATGTTGGTATTGCTGTGTGATGAGAAGTTTTGTTTGCATTGTTGTTTTAAGTTGTGTTTGTACTGCTCTGTGATGAGAAGTTTTGTTTGTATTGTTGTTTTAAGTTGTGTTTGTACTGCTCTGTGATAAGTTTTGTATACCTAGTGTCTTAAAATTCCTAAGATACCTGAATGTCAGAATAAACTGTTTTACTATCTGGCACCTGCAACCCCATTTGTACATAGAATAAGAGATGTTCATCTAGCCTGAAACCTGCTTTGCAATGCTCAGTGTGTTCATTATGCTTAACACCACCATGAAGCCTTATACATCATTATTCTACGCATTCAAAAGCTACCAGTGGCACTCATTGAATGATGGTAATATGTCATACGATGGTCGCCAAGTGTTCAATAGAAAACACTGATACACCAATATGCATGCAGAAATGACCAATCATATATATGTGACCAGTGTGTTTAAAAAAGAGAGTAACTGTTAAAATGACACTACTGCATTTTATGAAGATCCGATAAACCAACAAAAGACTAAAAACCTATAGACTAATATACACCATAGAAATGGCCAATCAGACTGATTGAAAAACTGTTAGCACTGGTAAGACCCTGTATCAGTCTGATACAAAGACTGGTAACACTGACAAGAAACTGTATCAGACTGATACGGATGTCTATCAGAACTGATAGGACTTTGTATCAGTCTTATACAAGACTGGTACAACTGATAGGAAACTGTATCAGACTGATACAGACCTCTATCAGAATTTTTGCTCAAGGGAAACAGATAAGCGCCAAACACTACATGCAAAGGTAAGGCAATTCGCTGGTGCAAGCGAGATGACTTGCCGCTTTTCACGAAGAGGTATGACCGAGATGCGTTTTCATTTAAATTTCGTCACTTCCTTGTCACAGGTAGTTCCGGTCTGACGTAACAGTGTGCTCGTGCTTCATGCGCGCCGGGGGCGATCAGTTTTGATATCGTCCTTAATATTCGAGAATGAATATCTGGAATTACGTGCAGCTTTGTGATTTCTAAAGAACGAGCACGCCATAAATTATCATGCACTACAACTTTCTAATATAAACAACTGCCCTCAAGTCCAAATTAAAAAGTTAATTAACCAGTTTTTGTTAATTAGTTGTGTCGATGTCATTTCACCTGCGGCACAGTATTTCCGCCTCAACATAGAGTTCGTGTGCGAAAATGACAGGAGCCTTACTTTCATAGGATTTTGAGTAAAAAATCTGTATTTTCTAAAAAAGAAAAGAACACCTTGTAGTAATAGGGGCCCATGAATCGAGTCCTTATCTTAAAATATATGTAACAGGTTACCTGAAGTCATCTTCTCCTGAGCAAATGTATATAAATTATGTCACTTAGGTCACAACTTCAACTATGTACTTATATAGCCTTTAATTATACAACAAATTTCACCGATCAAGAGAGAACTTAAAATGCCTACGTGGCCATGGTAAAAGTGTGGTGTTGGGCACTTTGATGTACCTTTGAAATTTTGTATTCATGGGAGATCTTGAGGGACAGAGGAGGCTAGCTAGCAGATAATGACAGCATAGTGCCACACACCTCAGCCATTATGACTAAAGTGCACCATGGAATGCTTTTGCCTGCAACCACTGCATGCAGATATGGCACAGTGCACAAGGCTATAGGATAGCGTCTCTACATTTTGTTATGCTGCCAGAACCATACTGCACGCTCATTCACTGACAATATCTGCTGCCCCGAGATAACGACAAAAAAAGTGCATTTTGTCTGTAAAAAGCCCTGGACTGATTCCCAATGATAGTGATGACAAGCATCTTTATTCAGCAACATCTCCATTCATGCAGAAAGCTGACAAAAGCTTCGCTACCAGTTTCGCTGCACATTGAAAACTTCTGGTGCCAAGACTGCTAAAAAACAGCTCATATTACAGAAAGTTTCTACCGTTACTTTGATACTGTTGGCTTCCGTGTCTTATAGAAGTTATATTTCAAGCATGTTCAAAAGTTTCAAAAGGTGCTCATCCTTCTAACCCACCTAGAAGGCTATAACAACCAAGTCAGTGGCAATTGCACCTCATCTGTGCTGATTCCATGGTCTGCAACAAAGGAAGGTTGGGTGACAATGTCAACCATAGGTCGGCAAACAAGTTGGAGCTCACTCAGACTCACTAAACTTCGTTTCAACCGGACTTGCTCGGACTCAAACTCCACCAACATGTTACTCAGCCGGACTCACTCAGACTCAGAGAGAGAGAGAGAGAAGTGAACTTTATTAAAGCACCGGCGGAGGTAGCAGGGTGCCACGCAGGGCCCTCTTGCTACCCGACTATATGCAGTCATCAAGTTGCATCTCGGCGCTTACGCCGGGGAACCCAACGTTCTCCACGAGGCTGTCGCCCCTGGGTCCCGTCAGGTGCGTCCCTGCGCGTTTGGCGAGCGAGAGCTGTCTCGATCCGCTGGACCGCCCACTCAGACTCAGACTCATAGCTTGACCTGAGTCTGAGTGAGCCTGAGTGAGTCTACTCATGAATCTGTGAGCGTAAAAGTAGCTTTTTTCGATCTTGGTGTCAATGCTCTTTAATGCCAATATTGACACGGACATGTAGTGGGTATCTGGCTGTTGCGCGGCTAGTTTCGCCATTATTTGTGCGTGGCAAAAAGATCGCTGGTGGTAGAGAAAGACGAAGACGTGCTGCTCGATCGGAGCTGTTCCGCTGTTCGCCGTGTTTCTACTTGTTTTCCTTTATTTACCGTGACAAACTGGTGGAGGAGCTGGGTACAATCCTAATGCGCTAGTTGTAATTCAAGACGCTTCAAGTTCCTGCCACCATTTCTACAATTCCGGAGGAAAGCCGGGCACTTCGCCACAGCCGCCGCTTGTTAGGACTACCGCCCAAATTTGGTCCCTTGAGCCCGGCAAGAATGTCCACCACAACGGCAAGCCAGAAGCAAGAGAGCGATATAGACCGACCCGCATCCACCCCAAACGTCGTCTACGCAGCTCGCATCCCGAAATCCTTTCATGGTGATGTGTTCGAGGATGTGGATGACTGGCTCGACCACTTCGACCGGGTCGCAGCAGCAAATGAGTGGAACGAGACCAAGAAACTGCGCTACGTCTACTTTGCACTTGAAGACTACGCTCGCACGTGGTATGAGAACGATGAGCCGTCTATCACCAACTGGCAAGAATTCCAGCGACAACTACGTGAAACATTCAGAAATCCAGAAAGAAAAGAGAAAGCCGAGCAGGCTCTGCAGAGCCGGGTTCAGAAGCCAAACGAAAGCGTGGCTATGTTCGTCGAGGACATGTCGCGCTTATTCAGACGCGCTGACCCAGGAATGGATGAGACAAAGAAAGTTCGACTCCTAATGCGGGGTGTGAAGGAGCAACTTTTTGCTGGACTCATGCGCAGCCCCCAACTACTGTCGATGAGTTCATCGCTGAAGCGACGACAATGGAACGAGCACTCCAGCAACGCTCTCTGCAGTACGACCGCCAAGCTACTGTCGCCGCTTTGTCACCTTTCACCTGTGGACAGGATTTGGCAGCACTCAGAGAGCTTGTGCGGAGCGTTGTCCGCGAGAAACTCGAGAAGGTTCGCCCTACTCCTACTCAGCCGACGGTGACCGTACTGGGTGACATCATTCGAGATGAAATCAGGAACGTGACTCAACCATCGCTCCCCACGCGCGTGGAAGCTCCTGTTCTCTCTTATGCCGAAGCATTACAGAGTCCTCAACCTCCTGCAGCCCGCCGCCCGACCTCTAGTTTTCCAGGAACGCCCCGTCCATTTGTTCCTGCAAATGCCTACGAGAACACCTCCCAGTACGACGTCCCGCGCGAAGTCACCCGGAAATCAGACGTATGGCGCACCTCGGACAACAGGCCACTTTGTTACCACTGCGGCGAAGCGGGCCACCTGTACCGCCAGTGTGCGTATCGTAGGATGGGCCTTCAGGGATTTCACCCTAACGCGTGTCGACCAAGCAACAGGGAGCGCCCGCGCGAGATTGAGCAGTACCTGGCAGCAGCCATTTCCTCCTGCACAAGGCCGCCAGTCACCTTCTCCTCGGCGCCTCAGCTCACCTAATCGCCACGCTCTCTGGTTTTCGAAACAGGTCCCCAAGCCCTCGCCCACGTCAGGAAAACTGAGGACAGCGACCTCCGGGGGTAGGGCCGCTGTTCATCGTTCTGACAAACATCCTCCGACACGTTAACGACGCTGATTTCTCTACCACGCCATTCACTGATACCGACGCCGTACTTTCCGCCGATATTTCTGTAACCGTCGACAATCACCAGGCCACTGCTCTCGTGGATACCGGCGCCGATTATTCCATTATGAGTGGCGACTTCGCGGCTGCTCTCCGAAAGGTGACGACACCATGGAGTGGTCCCCAGCTCCGTACGGCAGGCCGCCATCTACTGACGCCGGTTGGCAGGTGCACTGCCCGAGTGCATATAGGGAGTATGCACTGAAACTGAGCCGCAATGTGGCGCTGCGGTGCCCCGAGCTGGGCGCCATTTTTGCGGTTCTCGTGGAGCAGCCGACCCACGCTTGCTACTGTGTTTGCAGTGTGTACGCGCTAGGTGTTGTGTGGTGTTTCCTTGACTTCTTTGTACTCGTGTGTTTCATTAACGATAGTACGGCGTTGGAACTGTCCCCTACCACTGCGTGTTGCATGGACTTGTTAAAGTGCCCAAGCCGCAGGACGTTGTTGCGCGTCGAGCTGCGTCAATCGGCTATGGTGAACTGCGCTGTTTACGGTTGCTCCAACCGCACAAGAAACAGCCCCAACGACGAGAACTTCAACGGGTAGGGTTCTATGTCGTGCCGAAAGTTATATCAGGACAGTGTGCGAAGGACAACGGAGCTGTCGTCAAAGCGGAGAGCTCTATGCGGTGGCAGCAATGCATTCTGTCCATCCGTGCATGATCGACATCCCGCGTGTCACTGCGCCTCCAAGTAAAAGAGCACTGCTCCAACGTGTGAGCACGCCTCGCCAAGGCCAGCCTGCACGTGCAGTGCGCGCACAGAACTTCACCATCAGGCTTGATTAGTAGCCACGGCAGCAGCGGCTTTTCTTTAAACGCTTGTGAGTGGCGGACATGCGCAGAGATAGTAAGATAAATCAGTGTTCAGCGCGCGCGATTAGATTTTTAGAGCACTACTTCAAGCCAGGGGAGCCGCCGGGGGGGGGGGGGGGGAGGTGCTAGAGCTGCCCCTAAATTTCTGCCTGCCCCCTCGAGCAAACATGGTCAAAACACAACGCATATGTTCCCTGCCCCCCTGAAGGAACTCGCTTGTCTTCGGTGCCCCCCTCCCTTAGCATCAAAATCCTGGCGCCGCCCCTCTCCAAGCGCTAAAAACACGCGAAACACAAGCGACAACTTGGCTGCCCATCTATTGAAGCGGCCCGAAAGTGCGATGGGCTGGACGCCATATCAGCGACTGATAGCAAGCGTTACACTTTAGCACCCGATCACTAACTTTACGGATACCTAGAACAAGCCGTTATAGTCGGGAACATGCGGTACAATATGTGCAGCCTATCTTTGAAACGACGGACGATGTTGCCATCACGAAGAGTTTTCACCCTTGGTGGCTCCACGAGGCCGCTTGTGACATAATTGTGAGCCTCCAAGGATTTGTAGCTCTTAAGCTGCTCCGCGTCACGAAACTTGTCCCGTGAACAAGATAATCGTTGATATCCGCACGATCTACGCTGGGATAGCAGCCAACATCGTTCGTGAACTGGTCATCGGAAAACGCCAAGGGGTCGTCGCTACCGCATTTTGCGACTTTGATATGGTATCTCCTGCGCTCGGGATCAGACAACGACTTGGCGTAGTCGCTGAGCAGCATCTTTTCACTGCAGCAGCACGGCGATCGCTTGCACAGCCAGGCAAATGACTAGATCCGTGCAACACGCAGTGGTAGGGGACAGTTCCAACGCCGTACTATCGTTAATGAAACACGCGAGTACACGGAAGTCAAGGAAACACCACACAACACCTAGCGCGTACACACAGCAAACACAGTAGCAAGCGTGGGTCGGCTGCTGCACGAGAACCGCAAAAATGGCGCCCAGCTCGGGGCACCGCAGCGCCACATTGCGGCTCAGTTTCAGTGCATACTCCCTATTGGTGCCTCGACCTTCATCGGGACTTTCGTCGTGTTGCGGGAATGCTCCAGGCAGGTTACCTTGGGATTAGACTTTCTTCGGGAATATGAGGCCATTATAAATCTCCGAGAGCTGCTGGTGACGTTTTCACGTAACGCAAACTCGCACGAATGCGAATCGCACATAATGGCATTGCGTGTATCCGACGATTCTGTGACCATACCACCCCGTTCGAGTGTGCTAGTTAACATGGTGAGCGACATCAACCGAACCACTTTCGGAGTTGTGGAAGGCAATGTGTCCGTGCTCTTATCGCGTCAAGTATGCGTCGCCCGCGGCCTCATGAAACTGGCACAAGAGCCTGCTAAAATTCTACTGACAAATTTCAGTCATGAATACCAGCACTTCATGAGGCAGTGTGTCGTCGCTTACTTCGAAGAACAGCGACTCCAGAGCCAGCTTATCACTTGCGGAACTCTCTTCCGGTCCTCACGACGACAAGCAGTCCACGGTTAAGATTGACGTGAACTCCGAACTATCGGCTTCACAGCAAGAGAGTCTTCGCTCCCTCCTGCTTCCTTCAGTGACTGCTTTGCCACGACGTCTAAAATCAAGCAGACACCCGTTATGAAGCACAGAATCATAACCGAGCCCAACGAAAGACCTATTCGACAACATGCTTATCGTGTTTCCCGAAGAGAACAAGACGCCATTCACGAACAAGTTCAACAATGCTTGCTGACGACATCATTCAGCCATCTACGAGCCCATGGGCATCACCAGTTGTGTTGGTGAAAAAGAAAGAAGGCACATTGCGCTTCGTGTTGATTATCGCAAGCTGAACAACGTGACAAAGAAAGACGTCTATCCGCTTCCCCGCATCGACGACTTGCTCGACCGACTTCGACACGCCAGATACTTTTCATCCATGGATCTGCGCCGCGGTTATTGGCAAATTGAGGTCGATGACCGTGACCGGGAAAAGACGATTCATTCTCCTGACGGGCTCTTTGAATTTAAGGTGCTTCCCTTTGGATTGTGTTCGCTCCTGCGATTTTTCAACGAATGACGGACACAGTTTTGTCCGGTCTGAAGTGGCAATCGTGTCTTGTTTATTTAGATGACGTCGTCGTTTTTTCAACGACTTTCGAGCAGCGCCTTCAGCGTCTTCGGGCAGTACTTGATGCACTCCAAACAGCTGGCCTGTCACTTAAGCCCGAAAAATGTCACTTCGGCTACGAGGAGCCCAAATTTCTCGGCCATGTAGTAAGCAGCGACGGAATTCGCCCAGATCCCGACAAAACGTGAGCTGTTGCTGCTTTCCCAACCCCAGCGAACAAACAAGACGTTCGCCGTTTTCTGGGACTTTGTGCGTACTACCGTCGCTTCGTCCCGAACTTTTCGAAGATAGCAGAACCCTTGCACCACCTCACAAGAGGCAACGTCGCTTTTGTTTCGGACACAAAACAACGCCAGGCTTTTTGCGAGCTGCAGCGACGCCTTCAGACGCCACCAATATAGGGCACTTTGACGAAAAGCAGACACTGAAGTGCACACAGACGCAAGCAATATTGGCCTCGGTGCCGTCCTTGTGCAGTGGCAAGAAGGTATCGAGCGAGTGATCGCCTACGTAGCCGTACGTTATCATCGGCTGAATCTAACTATTCGACCACAGAAAAAAGAATGTCTAGCTGTCGTGTGGGCCATAGCCAAGTTCCGACTGTATTTGTATGGGCGACCTTTCAAAGTAGTCACCGATCACCATTCTTTTGCTGGCTTGCAGGCCTCAAAGACCCCTCAGGCGCCTAGCCCGATGGAGTCTCCGCCTCCAAAATTTGACGTTACGGTGGTTTATAAGTCGGGACCAAGCACACCGACGCTGACTGCCTCTCACGCGCCCCAGTCGAGTCGACTCCTCCTGACCAACTGACGACGAGTTTCCTCATGGCCGTCACAGCGTCTGACTTAGCTCAGAAACAGCATGATGACATGAGCTCCGTCCACTCATCGACTATCTTGAGGGCCACCTTAAGCAGCCACCACGAACATTCAGGCGCACGATTTTCATTTTTCCTTCGCGACAACATCCTTACAAGCGGAACTTCGATCCCAGCGCTGGAACGCCCTTCTGGTAGTACCATCTGCGATGCGAGAAGAGATCTAAATGCGTGTCATGACGAACCGTCTTCTGGACATTTAGGTTCACACGTACTCTCGCTCGTATCGCCACAGTACTACTGGCCTAAACTGTCCCGTACCGTCAAGCACTACTCAAAACCTGCCGAGATTGCCAGCGGCGCAAGATTCCGCCCATGAAACCTGCTGGCTTTTTACACCCTGTACAGCCCCTCGAGCACCATTTCAGCAAGTTGGCATGGACCTGCTAGGCCCATTTCCGAAATCTTCAGCGGGTAATCGTTGGATAATAGTTGCAACGGATACTGCAAGTGAAGGTACTGCAAGCGAAGTCGCCGACTTCTTCATCCATGCTGTCGTCCTCCGCCATGGTGCACCGGCCGTGGTTCTAACCGACAGAGGCACGGCATTCACCGCCCAACTGCTGGAAGAAGTGATGACATTAGCGGCACCGTACATCGCCGGACGACAGCTTACCATCTGCAAACGAACGGCCTAACAGAACGGCTCAATAAGACCATTACAGACATGCTTTCCATGTATGTCGACGTGGACCACAGGAACTGGGACAGTGTCCTTCCTTTTGTAACTTTCGCGTATAACACCGCCATGCAGGAAACTACAGGATTTACCCCTTTCCGCTTGCTGCACGGCCGCGAGGTTACTACGATGTTAGACGTCATGCTTTTACCTGACGCCTTTGCGACCACCACCGAAAATGCCGTCCAGTATGCGCAATGCGCCGAAGAAGCTCGTCAGCTAGCTTGCTTGCGCATTCGCTCACAGCAACATTACGACGCTCACAGTACAACCTTCGCCAGGAAGTCGCCTACCACCCGAAGACAAAGTGTGGATATGGAGTCCCTGTGCGTCAACGCGGCTGGTCAGAGAAACTCCTACGCCGTTATTTTCGGCCCTTATCGTGTTCTTCAACGCCTCAACGATGTGAACTACCAAGTTGTCGCAGAGACTGGTGCACGATCCTCCCGCCGTGCAGCACAACCGGAAATCGTCACGTGGCCAGGATGAAGCCGTATTACACACGCTGAAGACTTGCTCTTGCCTAGCACCATTCGAAAGCATCGAGTCGATGCTTTTCGAGGGGGAGTAGTGAAACGAACATGTAGTTGGTATCTGGCTGTTGCGCGGCTAGTTTCGCCATTATTTGTGCGTGGCGAAAAGATCGCTGGTGGTAGAGAAAGACGAAGACGTGCTGCTCGATCGGAGCTGTTCCGCTGTTCGCCGTGTTTCTACTTGTTTTCCTTTATTTACCGTGACTATATCTCACATAATCGGTGCTCTACGATGCACCTTTTGATCTTATACCTTCAAATACGACTTATCAGTAATCCATTAAGGACATTTATATGAAATACCAGACTCACACGAGATATTTTTGTGAAGAACTTTCCATCAAAGAGTTTCCAGGAGGAGGCCATGGTGCCCTTCCCAATTCATATGTCTGACCAATATATACTGAGGTGACCCATAAATGTGAGTGCATTGAGATATGTGTGAATAGACTTGAGTATAAACGTAAGTCTATATAAGGCTGACCGTAAGGCTGAATATGAGTACTAGATAGAACCATAGGTCAGCAATGAAAGGTGGAACTCACTCAGACTCACTCAAGAATTATATTTTGCACTTAGCGCTCACTTGGACTCAGGCTCACCAATATTTTTCTCAACCGGACTCACTCGGACTCAAACTCACTAAAATATTACTCACCCGGACTCACTCAGACTCAGACTCATGGGCCGATCTGAGTCTGAGTGAGTTTGCTCACCACACTATGTCTTCATGCAGAAGATTGAAGAAAAGAAAATCAGTTATTTTGGTGGCTCGTTTCATGAGAAATGATTGTTGAGGGAGGGGTAGACCTGTAATCTGAATTTCAGTCTGTCATTCAAATCAATGTTGCATGTTTTGACACAGTGAACAAGTCGAAACTGTAGGATGATACACAACAGCCACAACACTGTCCCAAGTGCACCATTCAATGGAAGGACTCGCCAATGTGTTCGTAATGCAGTTCTCAAGAAGACTTACAATGTGTTTTGTGTGACTGCTGCCATTACTTGTCAGAGAGAGTCTCTAAAAGCAGCAGTTGCAGCTCATTTTTGGACCCTGCGAAAGCACCACATGTGCATTTCACACCACAAAAGTGTTGCTGGTGTTTTTGAAGTCAACAGGCCTTGATGAAACACTCTGAATAACTCCTTTGTGAATATGTATGACTGTAGCTATATGTGCTACTCACGTGTCTATGTGATTACTACATATATTATATGCTAGATGTGGTATATAAAGCAGAGCAACGGAGTAACTGGAGATATCGAACAACACTGTCAACTCACCACGCCAACATGCACATGGCCATAGCATGCAACCTTAGGACAGACGAGGAGGAAAGCGAAGCCATGGTAAACAACTGCAATGGCACCCCTACACCCTCGACCCCTGTAACAATTCTTACCCAACAACAAGCCAGAAAGGACTGCACCACCACACTGGGTGCCAGTTAAATGACCAGTTTGATCTATGCTCCTGGAACTAGTTCAGTACACTTCACTGCATAAAGTAATCACTTAGCACTTGTAGCAAGCCAGGTGATGAACCAGGCCAACATCTCCAGCAGATCATTAAAGTTTGTATTTCTCTCTCTCTCTATTTCGACTGAAAGGTTAAAGAGTTTCCATGCTTCCACAATATCATCAAATGTACAAAATGTTCTTGCAAAGCTGATGTTGGGACAGCATATGAAAGTCCGGAAGGCCCACCTTTTGCCGAGAACTTTTCGAGAAGCTGCTTGCCACACGTGTAGCGGCTGTCGACCTCACCCGTGCTGAATGCGAGACGGAAATTGAGGTCCCCCCGGCTGTCATCCCAGAAGCCGAGCTTCTTGGCTTCCTCCTTCAGCCCTTGGCTGCACAGGTCGATCTTGGTCTCAATGGAAAGGCAGTTGGAGATGTTCCTGCAGCCAGCTGTGGGGGTAGAGGGAATACACACAGCAGGCCAGTTAGTAAACTTGAATGAGCAGTTGTATAAAAGATGTTGAGCATATGTCGAGATCAAGAAGAACAAGTGCGGTTGAGTAAGCCACATACGTACTGCACGAAACAAATAACTGGTGGTCATTAACAGGACCATAGCGCATGAGGAAGAAACTGAAACGTTTGCTGGTCCCTACCACGCTCTGACTCACACTGCAACATTTCGGATCCTGCTCTTCTCGAATGGAGCCATTGAAAGTGGGAACAAGCTGACCACGCAGCCGCTTTCCAGAGCAGTTGGAGGCCGAAATAGGGAACAGGACAGCATTCCTTCAGTTGCAAACAGGCAAGGTGCGCATGCTTCAAGGTGCTGCCACTACAGTTACACTGTGACCAGAAATCCGCCAGAGCAATGTCACGCTACGAGGTCAAAAGTGAAAGCACCTCTGGACGCTCCGAGCCAGAGCATGATACGCTGAAAGAATCAGCCGAATGTGTCCACAGCGCCTGATTTTGAGTAGACTAATGTAATGCACAGAGAGCCGGAATACTCTGTAGACCTTGGAGATGACCAGCCAAGAAACAGCCAGGCTGGGACAAGATGACTTTGGCTGTTGGCACACAGGGGTCACTGCGGATCCTTGGGAGACCTTTGGCTGGCAAACAGACATAACATAAGTTCTACCTCCTCGCTATTCCCTCCCTAGTGTTAAGTAGAAAACTAGATTATCTCTTCTTTTCACCTTACCTCCTCTTCCATTTCTATAAGAATAAAGAAAAAAATAAACAGATGGAAAGACAAATGAAAGAGAGACAGCAAAATTGCAGTCCTCACTCACTCTTGATGTTCTCGGCTGCCCACAGCTTTCCAGCAGTTTCGAGCACCCATGCCTCGGTGCGGTCGGCGATAAGGAAGCTGTTGTGGTACGTGAACGAGGGTTCTGTGTCGGAGCAGGGACCGCCCTGGCCGTGCTTCTCCACAGTGCTACGATCACGTCCAGTGCCTCGCGGGCTGTCTTGCCCCTCTCCAGGCCAAGCCTAAAAGACAGAAAGGAAACGTCCTGCTTGGTTTACAACATTCCAAAAAATATTGATGAAAAGAAAAAAAAAACACAAATATACTGACACGAGGACCTTGCCATTTTGGAGCACTTCTTGTTGAATGCGTCAAACGCACATAATTCCCATTTAGTCAATTTTGCATTCGTGCCGCAACCTTCGTTTATGGCCTAGGGCTTTCATGTGAGAACAGAGCATGCACATCCCCCCAACACCATGTGCACATACATGCATAGATATACAAACACACACACATGCATGAACTCATGCACATATGTGCAAGGCCATGTAAGCTGTGGTCCCCCCTTGAGCGAAATTGCCCCCTACCCTCCATGCATGGTCGTCCTGGATGGTGTTGCAAGTGAAGGCGGCTGCCCCCCCCCTTCCCTGTAATTTCTGATAATA